>NC_142467.1:87277272-87580303 GCF_049115385.1 Moschus berezovskii
TCTAATTACATTTCTTTTAATCTTAAATTAGGCCTCAGTGTCTTGTTATGACAGGTGCACCAAACTCACGCCCAGCTTTACTTCATCTTGTTCACGATTTCACAAAAAATGTTGGCTTGATGATCTGTGGTCATGTGCATATGGTAAGTCCTAGTTTTGTCTTCAGTATTAAAACATTTTTCACTCTATGTATATCATTTGTAATTTGTGAATCTTTCTAGATTTGAAATAATTTGAGTAGCTTTTAGGAAGTAGTATTGCTTTAGCTAAGAAAAAGCATACTAAGGAGCTAAAAAAAACTAAGGAACTTGAATGGAATTCGGTGTGTGTTTTTTTCTTACTGATAAATCTCATAAAGTCCTGAGAACGCTAGGAACATTTACTTGTCAGAATAAAAAAGAGGTGGTGGACAAATCATGGTACTGATAAATATTTAGTATCTGGTATGTAAAGAGTAGGGTGAAAGCTGAATTCTTGCCCATTCATTTTAGTTTTATTCATGAGTATGGAAATTACTAAAAATAGGGGTAAATATTATCTAAAAGTAGTTTTATTTTTGGCCTCTTGGCTAAAATCACTAGATGATGGATCTTTTCTGCATGAGAAGTTGGAGTGTTTATTTACCAGATTAATTTACCTCCCAGGCTCTATTGCTCATTTTATTTTGGTGCTAGAAATGCATGTTATATGCCCTATGTCCCAGCACCTGCTAGAGTTAATTTTTTACTTGTATAGTAGTAAAATGTGTGTGTAGGGTAGTGGAAGAACACACTGAGACACTGACTCCACTTTGGACCTGTGGAGTTTCACAGTTTGTCTCCAGGTTGATCAATTCAGGTTGGAGTCTTGAGCATAAGAAATTGCACAGAGGCAATTTTTCTACTAATAATGATAAATTGTACTATTTCTTGTCTTGTTTAGTTGCTAAGTCATGTCTGACTCTTTGCGACCCTGTGGACTGTAGTCCACCAGGCTCCTCTGTCTCTGAGATTTTCTAGGAAAGAATGCTGGAGTGGGTTGCCAGTTCCTTCTCCAGTTCCTTGTCTTATTCATGTATAATTAAAGGTGAACTTTTAATCTTTTTAGATTTTTTTTCCTAATACAAACATATAATACATTTTATCTGTTGCTTACAAGGATCAAAATAGAATTGCAAGTTGAAAAACTCATTTCCTTTCATATGTTATGTCATTGTTCAACAGAAGTACAAAGGAAAAAATGAATTTATATAGCTAACTTTGACTTTTAATGATATTTCTAGGTTTCTGAGAATTAATAACAGACATTTGAGACAAATGAAAAACAAGATGGGAAACTTTCCATAGAAAAACAGAAGGCTCCTATTTTTCTCTGTGTAATCTCTTCTCCATTTTCAGTAATTTATAATTTCTCTCGTTTACTACTACCAATACTTATTTTTCAAAGTCTGTGTTTCCTTCTCTTCTTTCTGTGCCTTTGTTCCATCAACACTGTCTTTTCATAATCTTTATTGGATGTAATTCACCAATTTGAGAGTAAAATGCTAGCATTATATTGTACTTCCCTTTTCCCCTCACTGCCATGTTTAGATGCCTTGTTTAAGCCAAGATAACAGGAAGCTTTTTTAAGAACATGGAATCGATTACCTTTCAGTTAAAGACTTATTAATATTTTTACCTTAAAGGGCCCTCGAAGACAAGCTATGAAAGAGATGTCCATTGATCAAGCCAAATATCAGCGGTGGCTTATTAAAAACAAAATGAAGGCTTTTTATGCTCCAGTACATGCAGATGATTTGAGAGAGGGTGCACAATATTTGATGCAGGTAAATTTCTTACCTCTTTTAAATGATAATATTTTAATTCTGTGTAAGTGTTCAAAAATTTTTTTATTCCAGGTTTCATTATTCACATTAATAAAAATTGTAAACCTTCAACATATCTTTATTATCGTATACCACTACAGTTTGTGTAATTTGAGAGTTAAATGGACTATAGAAATACTGTGCTGTTCAGTTCAGTTCAGTCGCTCAGTCGTGTCCAACTCTCTGACCCCATGAATCACAGCACGCCAGGCCTCCCTGTCCACCACCAAAGAACCTCTTTGTGAATTATCTTAACCTATTTCTGTCCTTTTCCTAAGGTATTTCCCATTCACTCCCTGCTGCGACTCACTGGGGTTTTTGGAGAGAGTGTTAAGTAATGGCAGTCCTTATTTAATTTTTTAAGAAATTTTAATTCCTTATTTTATTTCTCACTATTATTTTACTAGCTCTAAACTTTTATGGTAGGTTTTGTATTTGGCATAGTAACCAGAATGTGGGATTTGGAATCAATCCTAGGTTTAAATGCTAGCACTACTACTTCCTTCATATAGATTTTGGACCAAACAAAAAAATTATTTAACTTCTCTGAAACTCAGTTTCCTAAACTCTTATGGTTGTAGGAAGACAGCGTTGGCCAACTTATTTTTATAGGAACCTATTTCTTCAAAAGAAAACTTCAAGCAAAAGCCCGTTGTTTTCTTTTACTTTGTCTGAGCTGCTTTGCTAAAATAGAGTGGAAGATTCAGACTACTATCACTGGACCTTTTTCTATTTTGTGTCTTTTTAAAACTTGACAAGCACGTGGTTAAGAATAGCCTAGGCAGTCCTCCGGAATAATAAGAGGTGGAAGTAGGATTGCTTTGACAGACATAAAGCTTTATCATAAAACTATAGTGGCTTTTCCGAGCGGGGTCATGGTCCAGCCGGCGGGAGCCGGGTTTGGAGAGTCGGGGGCACTCGGAGAATCCGGGTAGCCCCGGCTGGAGCCATGTCCCGGAACCTGCGCACTGCTCTCATTTTCGGCGGCTTCTTCTCCCTGATCTGCGCCGCCTTCTACCCCATCTACCTCCGGCCCTTAATGCGGCTGGAGCAGTACAAGAAGGAACAAGCCATAAATCGAGCGGGTATTGTTCAAGAAGACGTGCAGCCACCAGGATTGGAAGTGTGGTCGGATCCATTTGGCCAGAAATGAGAAGACTAACACCACCCCTAATTTTGAAAGCAGACAGACTTCATGCTTTCAGTTCTGCAGCAAGTTCAATAAGTCACCTGGCTAGAGAACACTGGCTGGAGCAGAAAACTCGAGAAGGCCATAAAGAGTCCTGTGCATGAGGATTACGTCCCTTCTTAAAAGAACCGTGGAACAAATCATACTATTAGGAGGGTTTTCAGTGATTTGGTTTCCTTTCTAAAAATGAAGCTGTCTCACTCAGCTGGGCTGGAAGGCTAGCTACATATTATTCAGTCTCTACCTCTTAGCCAGCCAAGCTGTGATAGGAATACAAGCAACCAGTAGACTGGGGAAGATTCTAGACTGTTTTGCCATCCTCCAAATAGGAAATTTCAGGGGAAAACTACCATATTGAGCAGCCTCCTAGGGTTCTTTGAAAATGTTAAAGTTGATAAAACTCTTTGAGGACAAGGTACATTGTACTTTTTAAGAATAAATAGTTCAACTCACTATCTCATTAGGAAGGTTGCTGCCTGTTGAGAAATAAATTTGAAGCAAACTAAATGGGTCTGCATGCCTGTTAGCAATCATTGTTGAATTGACTGAAGTGAAAATGTATATACTAAAATGATTTCTCTTACTTAAAAAAAAAAAACTATAGTGACTAAGAAATTGTGGTGTTGAAGTACAGATATACATTTCAACTGAGTAGAAACTGAGTCTTTGATGTAGGAAATTAAATACATGGCAGAGGTGACATTAAGGATGAACTGGGAAAACTGATTATGTGAAAAAAATAACAGGTCTTTATAAAGATGAACAAAAAATATTTCCAGGTGAGTTGAAAGACCTAAACAAGAACAGAAAAATTTTTAAACTTTTAAAAAAAGAAAACAGAAAATAAATCTTTGATCTTGGACTAGGGAAGAAGTTTTTAAATGAGACACAAAAAGTTGAACTATGAAGAAGAAACCAATTTTTTTTTAGTTAACATAGAAAACTGCCTCTTAAAGAAAGCATGACAATGAAAAATGAAGCCACAGACCTAAAGGAGAAGACATGTTATCAGCAAAAGAATATGGTCCACATATATAAAGAAATACTATAAATCAATAAGATTTTTTTTTTAAGGAGTAAAAGACATGAAGAGGAAACCTAAATGACAGAGGTAAAAATTAAAACCATAGTACAGTCTTTAGTGCCTTTTCTGGTGGCGGTAGATTTGAAGTGCTTTAAAGGACCAGACCCTGGGAAGAGGAGACTGGACTGGTGCAAAGAATTTAAGAAGGCCTGCACAAGTTATTTAGAAGATAAAAGATAATCAGGAGCAAAATGATTGGATTAGTTTGTCCTTGATTTTTCCCTATTTTTTTTTAATTTTTAAAAAATTTTTATTTAATAAATGGTACAAAGCACAATGCCAAAAACATTAACAGTTAAAATTTCACCAAATGAAAAAATACTATAGAATACACAGTTGTAAAAAGCTACATTAAGTTATTTTACAACTGCCTCAAGCTGCAAAAAGAAAAAAAACCCAATGCCATGCCTAAATTATCCCTCTCTCAAAATAATGCCATTTATTTTGAGCACCCCATCAAAAGACGGGAACTGCTTTTGTTAATTCATGTATATATATATATATATATGACTGTATCACTTTGCTATATACCTGAAACAAACACAACACTGTAAATAAAATACAGTACAATATAAAATACAAATAAGTAACAGACCTTTGGGGCCTTACACCAAGTTAGAGTTCCTATCAGAGGGATAACAACACCACAGCCGTACTGAATTGTCATGAAGGAGGTACACGAATGGCTGGATTATAAGAGTTACAGGAATGAGAGCTGCTCACTTCCCAGAAATTACAGCTCACAGAAAACCAACAAAGGCACGAGATACAGACCCTTTACTTATGAATGTGTAAAACTCGAGGAAGTCCACATTATTCCTACAGCATGTTGAAAGTGCTTCAGAATTCACACAATACTAATTTTCTTATGGTTCTGGTTAAATTATATATACCAGTTTATAACAAATGGTAAAATCTGTAACTGTTCAAAGTTTTAAAAGACTACTTGAGAATAGTTTCTTGTATTTCTATGCCACCTTTATAGTTCTGGTTTCTCATTTCTTAATTAGTAAATTCAGCATGCAGGTTCTATCCCAGGCTAATTTATACACTTCCGGAAGAAATGGCCTCTTAAATCCACAGAGTGTTGAGGTGGGGAGCCCCCAACCACGTCAGATTCGTTTCACATATGATAATATACATGTTTCAATGGCATTCTCCCAAATTGTCCCACCCTTGCCCTCTCCCACAGAGTCCGAAAGACTGCTCCACACATCCGAGTCTCTGCTGTTGTCTCGTATACAGGGTTATCGTTATCCTCTTGCTATATTCCATATATATGTGTTAATATATTGTATCGGTGTTTTTCTTTCTGGCTTACTTCACTCTGTATAATAGGCTCCAGTTTCATCCACCTCATTAGAACTAACTCAAATGTGTTCTTTTTAATGGCTGAGTAGTACTCCATTGCGTATATGTACCAAAGCTTTCTTGTCCATTTGTCTGCAGATGGACATCTAGGTTGCTTCCATGTCCTGGCTATTATAAACAGTGCTGCAATGAACATTGGAGTACATGTGTCTCTTTCAATTCTGGTTTCCTCGGTGTGTATGCCCAGGAGTGTGATTGCTGGGTCGTATGGCAGTTCTGTTTCCAGTTTTTTAAGGAATCTCCGCACTGTTCTCCATAGTGGCTGTACTAGTTTGCATTCCCACCAACAGTGAAAGAGGGTTCCCTTCTCTCCACACCTCTCCAGCATTTATTGCATGTAGACTTTTGGATAGCAGCCATTCTGACTGGTGTGAAATGGTATCTCATTGTGGTTTTGATTTGCATTTCTCTGATTATGAGTGATATCGAGCATCTTTTCATGTGTGTGTTAGCCATCTGTATGTCTTCTTTGGAGGAATGTCTGTTTAGTTCTTTGGCCCATTTTTTGATTGGGTCGTTTATTTTTCTGGAATTGAGCTGCAGGTGTTGCTTGTATATTTTGGAGGTTAATCCTTTATCAGTTGCTTCATTTGCTATTATTTTCTCCCATTCTGAAGGCTGTCTTTTCACCTTGCTTATAGTTTCCTTTGCTGTGCAGAAAGCTTTTAATTAGGTCCCATTTGTTTATTTTTGCTTTTATTTCCAATATTCTGGGAGGTGGGTCATGGAGGATCCTGCTGTGATTTATGTCTGAAAGTGTTTTGCCTATGTTCTCCTCTAGCAGTTTTATATTTTCTGGTCTTACATTTAGCTCTTTAATCCATTTTGAGTTAATTTTTGTGTATGGTATTAGGGAGTGTTCTAGTTTCATTGTTTTACAAGTGGTTGACCAGTTTTCCCAACACCACTTGTTAAAGAGATTGTCTTTTCTCCATTGAATATTCTTGCCTCCCTTGTCAAAGATAAGGTGTCCCTAGGTGCGTGGATTTATCTCTGGGCTTTCTATTTTGTTCCATTGATCTATATTTCTGTCTTTATGCCAGTACCATACTGTCTTGATGACTGTGGCTTTGTAGTAGAGCCTGAAGTCCGGCAGGTTGATTCCCCCAGTTCCATTCTTCTTTCTCAAGATTGCTTTGGCTATGCGAGGTTTTTTGTATTTCCATACAAATTGTGAAATTATTTGTTCTAGCTCTGTGAAAAACACCGTTGGTAGCTTGATAGGGATTGCATTGAACTTATAAATTACTTTGGGTAATATATTCATTTTCACAATATTTATTCTTCCAATCCATGAACATGATATATTTCTCCATCTATTAGTGTCCTCTCTGATTTCTTTCACCAATGTTTTATAGTTCTCTATATATAGGTCTTTTGTTTCTTTAGGTAGATATATTCCTAAGTATTTTATTCTTTTCGTTGCAATGGTGAATGGAATTGTTTCCTTAATTTCTCTTTCTATTTTCTCATTATTAGTGTATAGGAATGCAAGGGATTTCTGTGTGTTGGTTTTATATCCTGCAACTTTACTATATTCATTGATTAGCTCTAGTAATTTTCTGGTTGAGTCTCTAGGGTTTTCTGTGTAGAGGATCATGTCATCTGCAAACAGTGAGAGTTTTACTTCTTTTCCAATTTGAATTCCTTTTATGTCTTTTTCTGCTCTGATTGCTGTGGCCAAAACTTCCAAAACTATGTTGAATAGTAGTGGTGAGAGTGGGCACCCCTGTCTTTTTCCTGACTTTAGGGGAAACGCTTTCAATTTTTCACCATTGAGGATAATGTTTGCTGTGGGTTTGTCATATATAGCTTTTATTACATTGAGGAATGTTCCTTCTATTCCCACCTTCTGGAGGGTTTTGATCATAAATGGATGTTGAATTTTGTCAAAGACTTTCTCTGCATCTATTGAAATAATCATATGGTTTTTATTTTTCAATTTGTTAATGTGGTGTATTACACTGAACGATTTGCGGATATTGAAGAATCCTTGCATCCCTGGGATAAAGCCCACTTGGTCATGATGTATGATCTTTTTAATGTGTTGTTGGAGTCTGATTGCTAGAATCAGATTGTTAAGGATTTTTGCATCTATATTCATCAGTGATATTGGCCTGAACTTCTCTTTTTTTGTGGCATCTTTGTCAGGTTTTGGTATTAGGGTGATGGTGGCCTCATAGAATGAGTTAGGAAGTTTACCTTCCTCTGCAATTTTCTGGAAGAGTTTGAGTAGGATAGGTGTTAGCTCTTCTCTAAATTTTTGGTAGAATTCAGCTGTGAAGCCATCTGGACCTGGGCTTTTGTTTGCTGGAAGATTTCTGATTACAGTTTCAATTTCCCTGCTTGTGATGGGTCTGTTAAGATTTTCTATATCTCCTGGTTCAGTTTTGGAAAGTTATACTTTTCTAAGAATTTGTTCATTTCTTTCAAGTTGTCCATTTTATTGGCATATAATTGCTGATAATAGTCTCTTATGATCCTTTGTATTTCTGTGTTGTCTTTTGTGATCTCTCCCTTTTCATTTCTAATTTTATTGATTTGGTTTTTCTCACTTTGTTTCTTGATGAGTCTGGCTAGTGGTTTGTCAATTTTATTTACCCTCTCAAAGAACCAGCATTTGGCTTTGTTAATTTTTGCTATGGTCTCTTTTGTTTCTTTTGTATTTATTTCTGCCTTAATTTTTAAGATCTCTTTCCTTCTACTGACCCTAGGGTTCTTCATTTCTTCCTTTTCTAGTTGCTTTAGGTGTAGAGTTAGGTTATTTAGTTGGCTTTTTTCTTGTTTCTTGAGGTATGCCTGTATTGCTATGAACCTTCCCCTTAGTACTGCTTTTACAGTGTCCCACAGGTTTTGGGTTGTTGTGTTTTCATTTTCATTCATTTCTATGCATATTTTGATTTCTTCAGTGATTTGTTCGTTATTCAGCAGCGTGTTGTTCAGCCTCCATATGTTGGAATTTTTAATAGTTTTTCTCCTGTAATTGAGATCTAGTCTTATTGCATTGTGGTCAGAAAAGATGCTTGGAATGATTTCAATTTTTTTGAATTTACCAAGGCTAGATTTATGGCCCAGGATGTCATCTATCCTGGAGAAGGTGCCGTGTGCGCACCTTCATTATTTTGGGGTGAAATGTCCTATAGATATCTATTAGGTCTAACTGGTCTATTGTATCATTTAACTTTTGTGTTTCCTTGTTAATTTTTTGTTTAGTTTATCTATCCATAGGTGTGAGTGGGGTATTAAAGTCTCCCACTATTATTGTGTTATTGTTGATTTCCCCTTTCATACTTGTTAGCATTAGTCTTACATATTGTGGTGCTCCTATATTGGGTGCATATATATTTATAATTGTTATATCTTCTTCTTGGATTGATTCTTTGATCATTATGTAGTGTCCTTCGTTGTCTCTTTTCACAGCCTTTGTCTCAAAGTCTATTTTATCTGATATGAGTATTGCTACTCCTGCTTTCTTTTGCTCTCTATTTGCGTGGAATATCTTTTTCCAGCCCTTCACTTTCAGTCTGTATGTATCCCTCGATTTGAGGTGGGTCTCTTGTAGACAACATATATGGGGGTCTTGTTTTTGTATCCATTCAGCCAGCCTTTGTCTTTTGGTTGGGGCATTCAACCCATTTACATTTAAGGTAATTATTGATAAGTATGATCCTGTTGCCATTTTCTTTGTTGTTTTGGGTTTGAGTTTACACACTCATTCTGTTTCCTGTCTAGAGAAGGTCCTTTAGCATTTGTTGGAGAGCTGGTTTGGTGATGCTGAATTCTCTCAGCTTTTGCCCGTCTGTAAAGCTTTTGATTTCACCTTCATATTTGAATGAGATCCTTGCTGGGTACAGTAATCTGGGCTGTAGATTATTTTCTTTCATTACTTTAAGTATGCCCTGCCATTTCCTCCTGGCCTGAAGAGTTTCTATGGAAAGGTCAGCTGTTATCCTTATGGGGATCCCCTTGTGTGTTATTTGTTGCTTTTCCCTTGCTGCTTTTAATATTTGTTCTTTGTGTTTGATCTTTGTTAATTTGATTAATATGTGTCTTGGGGTATTTCGCCTTGGGTTTGTCCTGTTAGGGAGTCTCTGTGTTTCTTGGACTTGGGTGATTATTTCCTTCCCCATTTTAGGGAAATTTTCAACTATTATCAAGTATTTTCTCATGGTCTTTCTTCTTGTCTTCTTCTTCTGGGACTCCTATGATTCGGATATTGGGGCATTTAAAATTGTCCCAGAGGTCTCTGAGATTGTCCTCATTTCTTTTAATTCGTTTTTCTTTTTTCCTGTCTGCTTCATTTATTACTACCATTCTATCTTCTAACTCACTTATTCTATCTTCTGCCTCCGTTATTCTACTGTTGGTTCCCTCCAGAGTGTTTTTTATCTCATCTATTGCATTATTCATTGTATATTGACTCTTTTTTATTTCTTCTAGATCCTTATTAAACCTTTCTTGCATCTTTTCAATCCTCATCTCCAGATTATTTATCTGTAACTCCAATTTGCTTTCAAGATTTTGGATCAGTTTCACTATCATTATTTGGAATTCTTTATCAGGTAGATTCCCTATCTCTTCCTCTTTTGTTTGGGTTGGTGGGCATTTATCCTGTTCCTTTATTTGCTGAGTATTTCTCTGCCTCTTCATCTTGCTTATATTGCTGTGTTTGGGGTGGCCTTTCCGTCTTCTGGCAGTTTGTGGAGTTCTCTTTATTGTGGAGTTTCCTTGCTATGGGTGAGTTTGAACGGATGGCTTGTCAAGGTTCCCTGGTTAGGGAAGCTTGTGTCAGTGTTCTGGTGGGTGGAGCTGGATTTCTTCTCTCTGGAGTGCAGTGAAGTGACCAGTAATGAGTTATGAGATGTCAATAGGTTTGGAGTGACTTTGGACAACCTGTATAGTCACTTCCAAGGTGGTTACCTCTGTTGTAGCTTCTGTTTGCTGGTCTCTTCAGTGTCTAATTTCCGCCCTGACACTAGGGGGTGGTGGTGGACACTTTTTAAGGCTCACTTGTTTAGTCCTGTTCTGGGAAGGGAGGAACACTGCAGAGAAATATCTCTGGCGTCTGTGGGGAGTGCTTTCAGTGTCCCAGCCACACTGGGTTTGCCCCCGCTCACGGCGTGTGTGCTGTCCCAGTCTACACTGCACAGGCTCTAAGTTGCTCTGCCGATAACTGTCTGAGGCCAGTGCTGGGTTGCATGCACGTCCCAGCTCTAAGCCACTCAGGCTCAGGTACTCGGGTACTCCACAAAGGTGCAGACTTGGTTGGGCCTGCGTTTTGTGCCTTCCCTGGACCGAGCAGCTCAAGTGACCAGGTGTTTGGCGAGCGCAGTCACTGCAACTTGTCACCTCCCCGGTCCCTCCCGCTCGGTTTTCTGTGTATACAACCAGCGCACCTTCTCAGGCGGATGTTAACCAGCCAGAAACCCAAAAAGTCTTGGTTAACACTGAAGCCTGCCTGCAGTTTGGTATCGGATGCCTCTCTGGGGCCACGATTGCCCCCTTCTGGCTCTGGCTGTCCTCCCCTGCCTGTCTCGGCGGGGGATGGGCTGTCCGCAGCCGGCTAGCTCTGCTCAGTCCTTTGTTCTGTGAGCGGGGCTGGCAGAGTCTTAAGTTAGGGCTTTACGCCTTTTCACGGGGTAGCTACCCCACAGTCTGCTCTGCTATCTCCAGTCAACTCCCCCAGACTGCCCTCGTGGCATTCAGGCCCGGTCCTCTCTCTAAGCAGTTCAGCCGGCTCCTCCCTGCCCAGGCCCCGCTTGTTAATGGCGGATGCTGGCATCTGCTCTGCTTCTCCGCTGGGAGTTACCGTTGGACTCGTAAGCTGTGAGGTTTAATTATTTCTTTTTCTCCCGGTTGTGTTGCCCTCTGAGGTTCCAAGGCTCGCCACAGACTCGCCTGTGAGAGTGTTTCCTGGTGTTCGGACACTTCTCTTTTTTTAATGCCTCTCTTCCCGGGACAGAGCTCCGTCCCTACTTCTTTTGTCTCTCTTTTTATCTTTTATGTTTTTTCCTACCTCCTTTTGAAGACAATGGGCTGCTTTTCTGGGTGCCTGATGTCCTCTGCCAGCATTCAGAAGTTGTTTTATGGACTTTACTCAGTGCTCACATGTTCTTTTGATGAATTTGTGGGGGAGAAAGTGGTCTCGCCGTCTGTTCCTCTGCCATCTGTTTCCTCGAGTTTTCCCTATTTAAAGTGTGTTCACCTGAAACTGTATTTTACTCAGAGATCGAAGTATTGACACCATGGGAATAAAGGTTCAGCATCCTAGATGTTTCTTTGACATCGCCATTTATAATCAACGTGCTAGAAGAGCTGTCTTTGAATTATTTTCTGATGTGTGCCCCAAAACATGCAAGAACTTGTGTTGTCTTTGTACTGGTGAAAAGGGGACTGGGAAATCAACTCAGAAGCCATTATATTATAAAACTTATCTCTTCCACCGGGTTGTCAAAGATTTTATGGTTCAAGGTGGTGACTTCAGTGAAGGAAATGGACAGGAGGGGTATCCGTTTAAGGAGAATTTTTTGAAGATGAGTGGTTTGCTGTTAAACACAATAAAGAATTTCCCTTCAGTGTATCCATGGGAAGTATACAAATGCCTCACAGTTTTTCATAGCAACAAAATAAACTCCTCATTCAGATGGATATCATGTTGGTTTTAGGCAAGTGATTTATGGTCAAAATGTTGTGAGAGAGAGAAAACCAGAAAACAGATGCAGCTAGCAAACCATTTGCTGAAATGCAGATACTTAGTTGTGGGGAGCTAGTTCCCAAATCTAAAGAAAACAGAAAGACTTCTGAAGAAATCTGACTATCTGGGCCCACCTGTATGTGGTCTTGCTCAGTCATGTCCAACTCTTTGTGACCCCATGGACTGCAGCATGCCAGGCCTTCCTGTCCATCACCATCTCCCAGAGTTTACTCAAACTCATATCCATTTAGTCGGTGATGCCATCCAACCATCTCATCTTCTGTCATCCCCTTCTCGTCCCACCTTCAATCTTTCCCAGCATCAGGGTCTTTTCCAATGAGTCAGTTCTTCACATCAGGTGGCCAAAGTATTGGAGTTTCAGCTTCAGCATCAGTCCTTCCAATGATATTCAGGACTAATTTTCTTTAGGATGGACTGGTTAGATCTCCTTGCAGTCCAAGGGACTCTCCAGAGTCTTCCCCAACACCGCAGTTCAAAAGCATCAATTCTTCGGTGCTCAGCCTTCTTTATGGTCCAACTCTCCCATCCATACATGACTACTGGTAAAACCATAACATTGACTAGACACACCTTTGTTGGCAAAGTAATGTCTCTGCTTTTTAATACGCTGTCTAGGTTGGTCATCCAGTACTCTTGCCTGGAAAATCCCATGGATGGAGGAGCCTGGTGGGCTGCAGTCCATGGGGTCGCTAGGGGTCAGACACGACTGAGTGACTTCACTTTCACTTTTCACTTTCACACATTGGAGAAGGAAATGGCAACCCACTCCAGTGTTCTTGCCTGGAGAATCCCAGGGACAGGGGAGCCTGGTGGACTTCCATCTATGGGGTCACACAGAGTCGGACACGACTGAAGTGACTTAGCAGCAGCAGCAGGTTGGTCATAACTTTCCTTCCAAGGAGTAAGCATCTTTTAATTTCCTGGCTGCAGTCAGCATCTGCAGTGATTTTGGAGCCCAAGAAAATGAAGTCTACCACAGTTTCTACTGTTTCCCCATCTATTTCCCATGAAGTGATGGGACCAGATGCTATGATCTTAGTTTTCTGAATGTTGAGTGTTAAGCCAACTTTTTCACTTTCCTCTGTCACTTTCATCAAGAGGCTCTTTAGTTCTTCTTCACTTTCTGCCATAAGGGTGGCGTTATCTGCATATCTGAGGTTATTGATGTTTCTCTTGGCAATCTTGATTCCAGCTTGTGCTTCATCCAGCCCAGCATTTCTCATGATGTACTCTGCATATAAGTTAAATAAGCAGGGTGACAATATCCTTGATGTACTCCTTTCCAGATTTTTGGAACCATTCTGTTGTTACATGTCCAGTTCTAACTGTTGCTTCCCGACCTGCATACAGGTTTCTCAAGAGGCAGGTCAGGTGGTCTGGTATTCCCATCTCTTTCAGAATTTTCCACAGTTTGTTGTGACCCACACAGTCAAAGGCTTAGGCATAGTCAATAAAGCAGATATAGATGTTTTTCTGGAATTCTCTTGCTTTTTCCATGATCCAACAGATGTTGACAATTTGATCTCTGGTTCTTCTGCCTCTTCCAAATCCAGCTTGAGCATCTGGAAGTTCACATTTCACATACTGTTGGAAGCCTGGCTTGGAGAATTTTGAGCATTACTTTACTAGCGTGTGAGATGAGTGCAGTTGTGAAGTAGTTTGAGCATTCTTTGGCATTGCCTTTCTTTGGGATTGGAATGAAAACTGACCTTTTCCAGTCCTGTTGCCACTGCTGAGTTTTCCAAATTTGCTGGCATATTGAGTGCAGCACATTCACAGCATCATTCTTTAGGATCTGAAATAGCTCAACTGGAATCCCATTACCTCCACTAGCTTTGTTCATAGTGATGCTTCCTAAGGCCCACTTGACTTCACATTCCAGGATGTCTGGCTCTAGGTGAGAGATCATACCATCTGGGTCGTGCAGATCTTTTTGGTACAGTTCTTCTGTGTATTCTTGCCACCTCTTCTCAATCTCTGCTTCTGTTAGGTCCATACCATTTCTGTCCTTTATTTTGCCCATTTTTGCATGAAATTTTCTCTTGGTAGCTCTGATTTTCTTGAAGAGATCTCTAGTCTTTCCCATTCTATTGTTTTCCTCTTATTTCTTTGCACTGATCACTGAGGAAGGCTTTCTTATCCCTCTGTGCTGTTTTTTGGAACTGTGCATTCAAATGGGTATATCTTTCCTTTTTTCCTTTGCTTTTCACTTCTCTTCCTTTCACAGCTATTTGTAAGGCCTCTTCAGACAGCCATTTTGCTTTTTTGCATTTCTTTTTCCTGAGGATGGTCTTGATCCCTGTCTCCTGTACAATGTCATGAACCTCTGTCCATAGTTTATCAGGCAATCTTTGTCTATCAGATCTAATCCCTTGAATCTATTTGTCACTTTCACTATACAATCATAAGGGATTGATTTAGGTCATACCTGAATGGTCTAGTGGTTTTCCCTGCTTGTCTGAATTTGGCAATAAGGAGTTCGTGATCTGAGCCACAGTCAACTCCCGGTCTTGTATTTGCTGACTGTATAGAGCTTCTCCATCTTTCACTGCAAAGAATATAATCAGTCTGATATTGGGTTTGACCATCTGGTGAGGTCCATGTGTAGAGTCTTCTCTTGTGTTGTTGGAAGGGTGTGGTCTTGCTAAGAAAGACAAAAAGAAAAGGCATAAATCATCTTCCTTCTCCAGTGATTCAGATAGCTTGAAGCAATTCTCAGTCCTCTTTTGATTCTGAAAGTGCTTCTGAAGAGAAATAAAAAAAAAAAGAAGAAACATGGGAAAATTCTCATGAAAACAAGAAAGAGACGAAGCAAAAGCAAAACAAGAAAAGTGCATCTAGTGAAAGTGAGGTTGAAAATCTTGAATCACAGCCCCAGTCTACTGTCCATCCAGAAGAAATCCCTTCAGTACCTGAAAACAGATTCCTAATGAGAAGAAAATCGTCCTAAAGCTGATGAAAAAGGGAGAGAATGTAATGTACCTGACTTCCAGCCTGCTTCATACAGAGGTGGCTCTTAGTTACTAAGTCTGGAAGAAAAATTAAAGGAAGAGGACCAAGGCATTATTGAACTCCTTCTAGATCCAGATCAAGGGATCATTTCAGATGTAGCAAGACGTCTCCACTTTGGAGGCAGGAGATGCAGAGAGCTCAGAGAATGAGAGTATCAAGTGGTGAAAGATGGATTAAAGGGGATAAGAGTGAGTTATAGGAAATAAAAGAAAATCAAAGAAGCCCAGTTAAAGAGAAAAAAAAAATAACTGATCATAGGCCATGTGTCTGAGAGTCCAAACAGGAAAAGTGAAAAGAAAAAGAAAGTTAAAGACCAGAAATCTAACAGCAAAGAGAGAGCAATCAGAAGAAATTCAGAAAAAGATGATAAATATAAAAGAAGGTAAAGAAAGGTGCCATATCAAAAAGTAGCAGTAAGAGCAAAGAGAAATCCAAGAGTAAGGAAAGAGACACAAAGCACAATAGACATGAAGAAAAGAGAATGAAGTCAAGGAAAAGGGATCATGAGAATATTAAAGAAAAAGAAAAACCTGATTCTAAAGGAAAGTTCAGGTAAGAAGCAAAGAGAAGTCTGCTGCTGCTAAGTCGCTTCAGTCGTGTCCGACTCTGTGCGACCCCATAGATGGCAGTCCACCAGGCTCCCCGTCCCTGGGATTCTCCAGGCAAGAACACTGGAGCGGGTTGCCATTTCCTTCTCCAATAAGAGAAGTCTAAACAGTTAGAATTCAAAAGGAATGTGCATGATCATAATAAAAATAAGACAAGGACAGACGTGCACAGTCTAGGATTAGAGAACGTGATATAACTAAAGGCACAAACAGTACAACAGGAGAACAAAGGAACGAAGCAGAAGTAGGGACAGGAGAGAAGTGTGTGCTCTAGAAGCCATGGCCAAGATCGCAGCAGAAGCAAGGAGTATCATAGATACAGAGAACAGGAATAGAGAAGACAAAGGTCACGGGGTCGAGAGAGAAGAGCAACACCTGGAAGACAAAGAAGCAAAAATAGGAGGAGAAGGAGGAGAGATACACGGAGCTCCGAGAAAGAAGAAAGTCAAAGCAGAAACAAAAATACAGAAACCAAGAAAGTAGAAGTAGCTCAAATACTAATAGGGAAAAAAGGCTGATAGACATCAAAGTCGAATCTCAAAAGTGAAACATTTATCAGGACAATGAACTAAAGTTCTCCACCTTGAAAAATAAGGAGGATGAGAAGACCAGATCCTCAGTGGAATAAGAAAACCAAAAATCAAGGGGTCAAGAAAATGACGATGCACATGATAAAAATAAAAAAAAAAAAAACTGATCATGAATCAAGCTGTGGAACAGAGAAGACAAAAGTGAAAGAGTGAGTTATGTAAACTTATTTCCATTCTAAGATTTTAAGTTTTAGAGACTTTCTGATGAATCTCCTTTATGTTGTTTTCTTCTCTTCATTGTTTTCGGGCTATGCTTGTCTTTTTTTCCCAGTGTGGACTTTATTGATCTTTTGATAATCTGCAACTTGGATAATTTGTACTGCTAAAGTTTTAATAAACTTTAAATGAGAAAAACAAAAAACCATAGTACAGCTTTATTCCATACCTGTCATATTGACCAAATCAGGTCTGCCAATACCAAGTGTTCAACATGGTGTAGAGTCTTGGAAATCTTTGCATGGCTTTGGTAAATGTGGATTGTACAGCCACTTGGGAAAGCAACCTGGGAGTATTCTGCATCTTTGAAAGTGTGGATATTCCAAGACATTCCATTCTCAAGTGTATACCACAGAAAAACTTTTACATCTGTGAAGAAGGCCATATGTTATAAAGGCCATATAAGTTTTATGGCACTCTCATTTGTTATAGTAAAAAGGAAATTAACAACCATCAGTCACATTATTAAAACTTTGGCATAATTATGCAGCAGAATTCCATACAGTGGTGAAAAGGTACTATACATATCAGCAAGGGTAAATTTCAGAAATGTTAAGGAAAACAGCAAGTTAAAATAAGAACATTAATAATGTGAATATATTATAAATTTTTTTAAATATGTAACTTAAAAATTCAAACATATATGCCTAGATAATGGAATATACAGTAAAAATATAAGGAGGTCTTGAAAAGGATTCATAGTATGCTTATATGTATTCGTCAAGCTTGTTAAAGTGAGTGGTGATTATTACTTTATTTACTTTTGTATGTGAAATATGTAACTGTTTCAAACAGAATGCTACCACCCCGGTTATAAGGTTGTTTCTAACTAGAGTGCCTAAATCTTGCTTACTTTTGTATAATTTATAGGAACACTTTGATAATTACTTTATATAAGTGATATAAAGGAAATGAAGGAAAGTACTCACTTAGAGCAATGTTTCTTAACTTTAGCCTGCATCAGAATCACCTATTGGACTTCCGAAAACACAGCCTGCTGGGCCCCCATCTTTACAGTGATTCAGTAGGTCTAGGGTGAGGCCCAAGAATTTGCATTTCTAACAGCTTTTCAGGTGATGCTGCTGCCGTTCCAGTCCAGGTACTACACTTTGAGAACCATACCCTCAGGGGTATGTATATATGACAGTATTGTAAATTTGCCAAGAGTGAGGAACTATCCTGCTTAGCATTCTCTTCCACCTAACATGCTCATCCCCGCGGGTCATGACAGTTTCACCAGTGTTAATATCATTCTGAGACTGCCTTATAAAACCTGACAAATGCTGTTTCTCTTACAAAGATGCCCGGGAAATGGTTTATTGCAGTGGCGGAGTGACTGAGGAGCTGTTTTAAAATACCCTTACAAATTGCCTCTTTAGAATCACTGAAATATGAGTATGAGTTGCCACTGAGAGTATTTCTCTTTCCTTCGTACCTTCTCAAAACCCATTACATAAAGTGGCAAATGCTTTCATGTCTGTTGGAGGTTTATAATCTTTGTCAAAGTAGTTTGTGCATTGATTTCTTTATACAGTAACTTATTTTATAGTTCTAGAGATGCTGTTTTATATGGGTTTGTTTCATTATGCATTCTGATGTTTTTCATTTATCACTTCATTTATCAGGTTACTAATTATGTTCATAAGCATTTATTTAGAGATGCACTATTTTAAGAGGTAATCTTGCCAGCAGCTTGCTTATGGAGCCCTTTGGCAGTAAGACATTAACACTGTTAACTTCTTTATTTCCTCCTCCCCCCCCCGCCTTTTTTTTTTAAGGCAGGAGCCACCTGATTGTTTAACTGAGTTTTAAACAGTCATTTTAAATTAGTGGAAAATTATTGTTTTCACTGAAAATTCATATTACATCATGATGATCTTTAAACCACATGGATCTCATTCAGTCTTAGTGTAGCTGTAATTACCTTTTTTCCTGGGCAAAACAAGCGTAGAATTATCCTATAAGATACACTGAGTGTTTCTGAAACCTTTCCTCTTCTTCATCAGATACATTTTGAGGTAAGAAGCAATTTTTTAAGAGATTTTCTAAAATAAGTAGGTCAAAATAACTTAATATTGCCAATAAGAATGTTGAAAACTAAATTATACTCATGTCCTATATGCCATAATATTAAATTAATTAAATAATAATTTAAAACCATCACTGTTAACCTTTTAAAAACAAACCATCCAAAACATGGAGCCAAAACTATAATTTTTATCAGTGATTCTTAAATAATACAAATCTCATGGCAGTATTTAACTGGGTAACCATGATATTTGGAAATGTTTTCACTTAATAGCCAAAGACATACTATTGAGGAAACAGCTGTTCTTTCTGCTGCACTAAAAACAGTTACAATGATACAAAAAAATATTATAAAAAACTAAATTTGCTGCATTTCTTGTCAGCAAATTCTGGTGGAAGATATGCAAAAAACATTGCTAATGATTCAAAGAAATGACAGAGGGAGAATGTCTTGATTGAAACTAAAGATATTTGTAATAAACTTCAGATGATTGCATTTTGCTAAATCAGTTTCAATTATGGCAGTTTACAAAGAACTTATTTTCTCTGAGCCAAAAGAAATATGTTCTAGAGACGACATATTTTCAGTAATGTTATTTCTTTAAAATACAGGATGTTTTATGAAAACATAAAATATTACTCCTAACTAAATAGCTACTTAGATTATAATTTATAAAGGATTCAGGATGACTGATAGATGTGAAATTTCTTTACTCAGTCATTCAAGAGAAAGTTATTATGATAATGATGAAGTTGAAAGCAGAAGTGCACAGAATACCTCAGGATGTTACTGTTAACATTATACAAATAAAACTTTTTAATTATAATAAGATTGTGCAAAAGTTTGTGATGAGAAAAGGAATAACTGACAGTATTTTGTATCATCAAGAAGTTAACAGTCATCTTGTAGCTTAATTCTTAAAAAAAAAAAAAAAAAAATATATATATATATATATATATATATAAAACTTGAAGATATTTCTTGGTTTTCTCTTATCAGAAAAGCAAAACAAAATTATGCTCTGTAGTTAGTGGCCACCTTGCTACCTAACAGTTTTAAAAAACAAAAATAACTATTTTTTATCTGTCTCCTAAAGGTAAATGGTTGTTTATAATTCTAAGTTTAAAAAACTCTTCGTTTTTGAAACTGTGCATGAATAGAATGTTTTGGAAATGACTGTGACCTTTACATGGGTAGGTTTATTGCTTTTGTTCCCAAGTTATCCAGTCTTTAGGACACTGACACATGGTCGGCTCTTGAAAAGTACTTGAATTAATCTTTAACCAAAAATGATTTAGGTATATCACCTATAAAAACTTAAGTGTGACCTACAGCACATAAAAACTTCATTCAAAATGGATCTAAGATCCATAGATAAGGGTAAAACCATAGCTCTCTGAAGAAAACATAGAGGTAAATCTTCATGATCTTGAATTTGGCAACATATTCTTAGATATGGCACCAAATGCACAAGCAGCAAAACCAAAGAGTAGTTTGACTTCATCGCAGCTAAAAACTTTTGTACATCCACGGAGATTATCAAGAGTAGAAAGACAACCTACAGGATGGAAGAAAACCTTTTCACATCATATATTTGATAAGTTCTAATATCCAAAATGTATATAAAATTCCAAAGAAAGAAAAAAACTCGATTAAAAGGGGGCAAAGAACTTGAATAAACATTTCTCCAAAGAAGATATAAAGATAACTAATGAGCACATTAAAAAATGCTCAGTATCATTAGTCATTCAGTTCAGTTCAGTCACTCAGTTGTGTCCAACTCTTTGCGACCCCATGGACTGCAGCACGCCAGGGCTCCCTGTCCATCACCAAATCCTGGAGTTTACCCAAACTCATGTTCATTGAGATGGTGATGCCATCCAACCATCTCATCCTCTGTCATCCCCTTTTCATCCTGCCCTTCCCTTCTCCTGCCCTCAATCTTTCCCAGCATCAGGGTCTTTTCAGATGAGTCAGTTCTTCACATCAGGTGGCCAAAGTATTGAAGTTTCAGCTTCAACATCAGTCCTTCCAATGAACACTCAGGACTGATCTCCTTTAGGATGGACTGGTTGGATCTCCTTGCAGTCCAGGGGGCTCTCCAGAGTCTTCTCCAACACCACAGTTCAAAAGCTTCAATTCTTCAACACTCAGCTTTCTTTAGTCCAAGTCTCACATCCATACATGACTACTGGAAAAACCATAACCTTGACTAGACAGACCTTTGTTGGCAGAGTAATGTCTCTACTTTTTAATATGCTATCTAGGTTGGTCATAACTTTCCTTCCAAGGAGTAAGCGTCTTTTAATTTCATGGCTGCAGTCACCATCTGCAGTGATTTTGGAGCCCAAGAAAATAAATCTGTCATTGTTTCCCCATCTATTTGCCATGAAGTGATGGGACTGGATGCCATGATCTTAGTTTTCTGAATGTTGAGCTTTAAGCCAACTTTTTCACTCTCCTCTTTCACTTTTCATCAAGAGGCTCTTTAGTTCTTCTTCACTTGGGCAATGCAAAATCAAAGCTATAGTGTGAGATACCATTTTATACTACTAGTTTATATGTAATTAGGTAAACAAGAAATAACAAGTGTTGCTGAGGATGTAGAGAAACTGGAGCCTTTCCATTGCTGGTGAGTGTGTGAAATGATGCAGATGCTATGGCAAAGAGTTTGGTGGTTACTCAAAAGGTTAAACAAGGAATTACTGTATATCCAACAATTTATTACTCCAAGACCATCCCCATGGAAAAGAAATGCAAAAAAGCAAAATGGCTGTCTGAGGAGGTCTTACAAATAGCTGTGAAAAGAAGCGAAAAGGAAAGATATAAGCATCTGAATGCAGAGTTCCAAAGAATAGCAAGGAGAGATAAGAAAGCCTTCTTCAGCGATCAGTGCAAAGAAATATGGAAAACAACAGAATAGGAAAGACAAGAGATCTCTTCAAGAAAATTAGAGATACCAAGGGAACATTTCATGCAAAGATGGGCTCGATAAAGGACAGAAATGGTATGGACCTAACAGAAGCAGAAGCTATTAAGAAGAGATGGCAAGAATACACAGAAGAACTGTACAAAAAAGATCTTCACAACCCAGATAACCATGATGGTGTGATCACTCACCTAGAGTCAGACATCCTGGAATGTGAAGTCAAGTGGGCCTTAGAAAGCATCAATATAAACAAAGCTAGTAGAGGTGATGGAATTCCAGTTGAGCTCTTTCAAATCCTGAAAGATGATGCTGGGAAAGTGCTGCACTCAATATGCCAGCAAATTTGGAAAACTCAGCAGTGGCCACAGGACTGGAAAAGGTCAGTCTTCATTCCAATCCCAAAGAAAGGCAATGCTAAAGAATGCTCAAACTACTGCACAATTGCACTCATCTCACATGCTGGTAAAGTCATGCTCAAAATGCTCCAAGCCAGGCTTCAGCAGTACGTGAATTGTGAACTTCCAGATGTTCAAGCAGGTTTTAGAAAAGGCAGAGGAACCAGAGATCAAATTGCCAACATCCGCTGGATCATGGAGAAAGCAAGAGAGTTCCAGAAAAACATCTATTTCTGTTTCATTGACTATGCCAAAGCCTTTGACTGTGTGGATCACAATAAACTGTGGAACATTCTGAAAGAGATGGGAATACCAGACCACCGGACTTGCCTCTTGAGAAACCTGTATGCAAGTCAGGAAGCAGCAGTTAGAACTGGACATGGAACAACAGACTGGTTCCAAATAGGAAAAGGAGTACGTCACGGTTATATATTGTCACCCTGCTTATTTAACTTATATGCAGAGTACATCATGAGGAACGCTGGGCTGGAAGAAGCACAAGCTGGAATCGAGATTGCCGGGAGAAATATCAATAACCTCAGATATGCAGATGACACCACCCTTATGGCAGAAAGTGAAGAGGAACTCAAAAGCCTCTTGATGAAAGTGAAAGAGGAGAGTGAAAAGGTTGGCTTGAAGCTCAACATTCAGAAAACGAAGATCATGGCATCTGGTCCCATCACTTCATGGGAAATAGGTGGGGAAACAGTGGAAACAGTGTCAGACTATTTTTTTGGGCTCCAAAATCACTGCGGATGCTGATTGCAGCCATGAAATTAAAAGACGCTTACTCCTTGGAAGGAAAGTTATGACCAACCTTGATAGTATATTAAAAAGCAGAGACATTACTTTCCCAGCAAAGGTCCGTCTAGTCAAGGCTATGGTTTTTCCAGTGGTCATGTATGGATGTGAGAGTTGGACTGTGAAGAAAGCTGATCGCCGAAGAATTGATGCTTTTGAACTGTGGTGTTGGAGAAGACTCTTGAGAGTCCCTTATACTGCAAGGAGATCCAACCAGTCCATTCTAAAGGAGATCAATCCTGGGTGTTCATTGGAAGGACTGATGCTAAAACTGAAACTGCAATACTTTGGCCACCTCATGCGACGAGTTGACTCACTGGAAAAGACTCTGATGCTGGGAGGGATTGGGGGCAGGAGGAGATGGGGACGACAGAGGATGAGATGGCTGGATGGCATCACCGACTCGATGGACATGAGTTTGAGTGAACTCCGGGAGTTGGTGATAGACAGGGAGGCCTGGTGTGCTGTGATTCATGGGGTCGCAATGAGTAGGACACGACTGAGCGACTGAACTGAACTGAGTCATATACCCAAAGAAATTAAAAGCTGGGAGTCAAAGAGATGTTTTTAGGCCAGTGTTTGTTTCAGCATTACAGTATCCAAAAGGTAGAAACAACCTAATTATATATCAACAGATGAATGGATAAAACAAAATATTGTAAATACATAGAATGGAATATTCAGCCATAAAAAGGAGAGTAGTTCTAATAGATGCTGTAACATGGATGATCCTAGAAGACAGTATGCTAAATGAAATAAGCCCGGGCCTGGAGGGAGGAAAGACTGGATAGTTATTACTTAAGTTTTTATAGAAGTTCTGTTTAGGGTGATGGGAAAGTTTTTTGGAAATAGTGGGGTTGGTTGTACAACATTGTGAATGTGATTAATGCCATTGAATTGTGCGTTTTAAAATGGCTAAAATGGCAAATTATTTTATTTATCTTTTATGTGTACCCAGCCTTGGGAATAGGATTTTCAGTGTGTTTTAAAATATTATAAAAGAAGAAATTAATTGGATTTGGGGGCATTTTTGTTAAGCACATGGAATTGCAACTCTGCACAAAGTTGCGAGAACAGTTAATGGAATTCTAAACTGTAGCCAACAGTGTATGTCTTCAATTTGGACTTCTGATCAGGTTTTAGTGAATGTTATCAAAATATGTATAATTGAGAGTATCACTGTATTGTTATGATTTTTATGAAGGGTTAAGTATATTCCATCATCTTTCTGTTACTAAAATAAAAAATTTTGACGTCATAAAAGTATAAAAAGTTAGAACTTTTCAGCTGTTTAATTTTAGCTTCTATTTTTATATGTTTAATCATAAGTAATATGATTTATATAGTATATGTAATTTATTATAAGTATGCATGTATTGCTCAAGAATTTTTACTGATAAGGGTACACAATTTTAAAATGTTTGGAGTCTGTCCATTAGAATATTGTCATTTAAAAACCATTTTGTGAATAGCATATCTTTAAAGTTTTATTTTTTCTGTGTTTTAGGCTGCTGGTCTTGGGCGTATGAAACCAAACACACTTGTCCTTGGATTTAAGAAAGATTGGTTGCAAGCAGATATGAGGGATGTAGATATGTATATAAACTTATTTCAGTAAGTATCCTTTTAATTCACTAATTTAGTTGATTGAGAAAGTACTGATTTTGAAAGCTTGCACTGGTTTTTGAAGTCTGTTCTTACATAGTCTTTTCTAGTAAAAGGATAAGAATGAAAATAATCACTCGGAAATTATTTCCATGTCCTTTTTTAAATGCACTTAATATGTTTGCTTTTCCACACCTTTCAGTTTACTGAAATTATATCTAGCAAAATAACTCTTAAGACCAGATTCACATCCTATTTCTCTGTAAATTTTTGTCTGTTTATCCTTAACTGGAGCTGTTTCCCTTCCCAGAGCTCCTATTGTGCCTATTGATAGAACCATATAATTATTTGCCTGTCACATACAGTATTTTTGTTTTTGTAGCTGCCTTGAGACATTTTTGTGGAAGTACCCAGATGTTATACTTTATTTTTATAAATCTCCTTGTATTTATTAGTAAAACATGCCATAGATAAGATTTCCCAAGTAATTGTTAAGTGGTTTTAGTAAAATTCAAGCTCTGCTGGTTTGTCAGAGGTTGTGACTGCTTTTTGGGTTTGTTACTTGTTTATAAAGAGCATTTCATTCTCCCTTTCTTATTCTGTGGTCTGTGCTTTGTATACATGGGAATCAGGGAAGGAAGGACAGTATGAAAGAAAGAATCCATCATGTGGGCCGTGAGCCAGGGAGTATGCTTTTTTTCTTTGACGATGTAAGGCCAGTGAGATGGAGTAGTTATCCTAGAAGACAGAAAAAGGGACATTTTTGCAAATAATCATTCATTATTTGCTGTGTTTGTAATAATGGGAGCACTGAAAGAAGGGAGTCCTATCTGACACTGATCTTGCATGAACTGAAGTGAATGTTTGCTCTGAGTCCGGTAATATGTGTCAGGAGCAGTTTAGGTCAAATATTGCTCTCTGGTTTCTGGAACTATAGAAGTTGATGGCTGTTTGAAAGCAGTGATACTGCTTACTCTTTTATCTTGTGACACTTATGTTCTGGCTGTGAATTGAAATACCTGGAACAGTTGAGGTATACTTTATTTACGATGTATGTATTCATGGAGGGTCTGAAACTGCAAATCAATTTCTATAGCTTAAAGAAATTATACAGATTATAGAAATGTCTATATGTTACAGCAAAAACATTTAGGTGTTTTAATCTGAAGTAAATTTAGAGCTATATTCCCTGAATTTTCTTAAAGGAAATTGATTTTGGTTCAATTACTTTATTAACTATTTTAAAAAATAATTGTAGTTATTTCCTTTCTAATAATTAATTAGATCTTTGACAGTAGAGCTGAGAATGTCTATTAATTTTTCTCCAGTTAATCTCTTTTGACCTTGTTTAAAATTCAATCAAGGAGAAATGAGGTCAAAATTGTCTCCCTGTGATTTGAAACAACAACAAGAGACCTCTTACAAGATCTCTTGACATATTTATCAACAGGAACAAAAAATTTGATCATTTTGTTAGTTTTCTTTTTGTTATGTCTAGCTATAGGTTACCATATCATTTTTATATGCATATTATAAATATTGATTACTTGTGTAATTAAAGATAATAACTAGAGAAAAGCCTGCTGCCATTGGGCTTCCTTCATAGCTTAGTTGGTAAAGAATCTGCCTGCAACGCAGGAGACCCTGGTTCAATTCCTGGGTTGGAAAGATGCCCTGGAGATGGGAAAGGCTACCCACTCCAGTATTCTGGCCTGGAGAATTCCATGGACTGTATAGTCCATTGAGTCGCAAAGAGTTGGACACGACTGAGTGATTTTCACTTTCACTCCAGGGAACAATAAGTTTTGCAACTGGAAATTTTTTCAGTGGCTTTTTTTTTTTTTTTAATATTTATTTGCTTATGACTGCATTGGGTCTTTTTTTTTTTCATCTTTTTTTAAAGTTTATTTTTATTTTTATTGGAGGCTAATTGTTTTACAATATTATATTGGTTGGTTTTGCCATACATTGACATGAATCCGCCCCGGGTGTACATGAGTTCCCCCTCCCGAACCCCCCTCCCACCTCCCTCCTCCCCTTATCCTCCCTCTGGCTCATCCCCGCATACCAGCCCCGAGCATCCTGTAACATGCATCGACCCTGAACTGGCGATTCGTTTCACCTATGATAATATACATTTCAATGCCATTCTCCCAAACCATCCCACCCTCACCCTCTCCCACAGAGTCCCAAAGACTGTTTTATACATCTGTGTCTCTTTTGCTGTCTTGTATACAGGCTTATCATTTGCATCTTTCTAAATTCCATATATATGCGTTAGTATATTGTATTGGTGTTTTTCTTCCTGGCTTACTTCACTCTGTATAATAGGGTCTAGTTTCATCCACCTCATTAGAATGGATTCAAATGCATTCTTTTTAATGGCTGAGTAATACTCCATTGTGTATATGTACCAAAGCTTTCTTAGCCATTCGTCTGCAGATGGACATCTAGGTTGCTTCCATGTCCTGGCTATTATAAACAGTGCTGCAATGAACATTGGAGTACATGTGTCTCTTTCAATTCTGGTTTCCTTGGTGCGTATGCCCAGGAGTGCGATTGCTGGGTCATATGGCAGTTCTATTTCCAGTTTTTTGAGGAATCTCCACACTGTTCTCCATAGTGGCTGTACTAGTTTGCATTCCCACCAACAGTGTAAGAGGGTTCCCTTCTCTCCACACCCTCTCCAGCATTTATTGCATGTAGACTTTTGGATAGCCGCCATTCTGACTGGTGTGAAATGGTATCTCATTGTGGTTTTGATTTGCATCTCTCTGATTATGAGGGATGTTGAGCATTTTTTCATGTGTTTGTTAGCCGTCTTTATGTCTTCTTTGGAGAAATGTCTGTTTAGTTCTTTGGCCCATTTTTTGATGGGGTCATTTATTTTTCTGGAATTGAGCTGCAGGAGCTGCTTGTATATTTTGGAGATTACTCCTTTATCAGTTGTTTCATTTGCTATTATTTTCTCCCATTCTGAAGGCTGTCTTTTCACCTTGCTTATAGTTTCCTTTGCTGTGCAAAAGCTTTTGATTTTAATTAGGTCCCATTTGTTTATTTTTGCTTTTATTTCCAATATTCTGGGAGGTGGGTCTTGGAGGATCCTGCTGTGATTTATGTCAGAGAGTGTTTTGCCTACGTTCTCCTCTAGGAGTTTTATAGTTTCTGGTCTTACATTTAGCTCTTTAATCCATTTTGAGTTTATTTTGGTGTATGTTGTTAGGAAGTGTTCTAGTTTCATTCTTTTACAAGTGGCTGACCAGTTTTCCCAGCACCACTTGTTAAAAGAGACTGTCTTTTCTCCATTTTATATTCTTGCCTCCTTTGTTGAAGATAAGGTGTCCATAGGTGCGTGGGTTTATCTCTGGGCTTTCTATTTTGTTCCATTGATCTATATTTCTGTCTTTATGCCAGTACCATACTGTCTTGATGACTGTGGCTTTGTAGTAGAACCTGAAGTCCGGCAGGTTAATTCCCCCAGTTCCATTTTTCTTCCTCAAGATTGCTTTGGCTATTCGAGGTTTTTTGTATTTCCATACAAATTGTGAGATTATTTGTTCTAGTTCTGTGAAAAATATCGTTGGTAGCTTGATAGGGATTGCATTGAATGTATAAATTACTTTGGGTAGTATACTCATTTTCACAATATTTATTCTTCCAATCCACGAACACGGTATATTTCTCCATCTATTAGTGTCCTCTTTGATTACTTTCAGTAGTGTTTTATAGTTTTCTGTGTACAAGTCTTTTGTTTCTTTAGGTAGATATATTCCTAAGTATTTAATTATTTTCGTTGCAACAGTGAATGGAATAGTTTCCTTAATTTCTCTATTTTCTCATTATTAGTGTATAGGAATGCAAGTGATTTCTGAGTGTTGATTTTATATCCTGCAACTTTACTGTATTCATTGATTAGCTCTAGTAGTTTTCTGGTAGAGTCTTTAGGGTTTTCTGTGTTAGGTCTACATGATTTATGATGTTAACAAAGTTTTCAGAATTTAAGTCTGGTTTTAAAGTTGTCTTCGAGGTTTTAATGTATTTTACCTACATATAAGACTCTTGAGAGTCCCTTGTACTGCAAGGAGATCCAACCAGTCCATTCTAAAGGAGATCAATCCTGGGTGTTCATTGGAAGGACTGATGCTAAAGCTGAAACTGCAATACTTGGGCCACCTCATGCGACGAGTTGACTCACTGGAAAAGACTCTGATGCTAGGAAAGGTTGGGGGTGGGAGGAGAAGGGGACGACAGAGAATGAGATGGCTGGATGGCATTGCCGACTCTGTGGACATGAGTTTGAGTGAACTCTGGGAGTTGGTGATGGACAGGGAGGCCTGGTGTGCTGTGATTCATGGGGTCGCGGAGGGTCGGACACAACTGAGCAACTGAACTGAACCTATATATAAGATGCTCCTGTTTTTATTTTTAAAAAATTAAAAGGGCATATCAGTACATGTCTGCAAATGCATATATAATCTTAAGATCACTTTTTAAACCAGTTTTGTAAAAAGTTTAAAATTACTTGAAAAATACCCTTCTCCTTTTGTAAGTGATAAGGGATCCCTTCATACTATACAGCCTGGTCTCATTCTCAGAACCTGTCTTCTTTGCCTTCGCATATTTCTCTTGGCTTTAAATGTATAAGCCTAAATTATATATGATGGGATTACTGAAAGTTTTTTTCCCCCATAATTTTAGTTTGTTTCTGATAGATAAAACTATAGTTACTGCTTTAAACCACTACTGTAGGTAAAATGTCAATACTATAAAGAGCTATACTTAAGTAGATTTTAGAGGTATTACAGAAAAAGGGGATGGGAAATAGTATAGGTTTTGAAAGTAACATATGATATCACCATAATTTTCAAAGTATATTTGAAAAATCAGATACTTAAACCTGAAAGTAATTTTAGAGATTGTCAACTATTGCCTCCATTTTATAGAGAAGGAGACTGAAATTTTTGTGATTTAAAAAATTGCTGTTTTTTTCATGTTACAGTGATGCTTTTGATATACAATATGGAGTAGTAGTTATCCGCCTACAAGAAGGTCTGGATATATCTCATCTTCAAGGACAAGGTAAATCTTTGAGATAAGATATATGTATATCTTAATATATTCTTACTTTGTTAGAAAAACGTCCTTCGATACTTTTAATATTTACTGTCTAATCTGTGTCATATACTTATTGTATGTCATTTAAAGATCTGTTTGGCACCACCAGAGTTTGTATTTTCTCTTTGTACCAATCTGGATAAAAGCTAGTAATTATTAATAAAATACAATTCAAATTGTAAGTTTAAGAGAAACAAACGTTAGCTATGATTGTAGTTTGGCCAGATTTATAAAAATACATGATAAATAATCAGAGGAAAACATTTTAGACATTTTCATGTTTATGAAAAATATACTTTGTACATAGAGACATATTATTAATGAAAGACTCTTTCTTCAGAGAAGACCCTATAAATATTTTTTAAACTTTCTGATTTTGAAATAATTATAGATTCACAAAAATAGGTGTACCCTTCATCCACTTTCCCCTGATGGTAACATCTTATATTCCATTTTATCTTCAGTTCAACATCAAAACCAGGATATTGACATTGGGACAATTTGCATACTTTACTCAGATTTCACCACTTTTATATACACGTGTGTGCACACAAGCACATGTGTAGTTCTGGTTTCACTTGTCACGTTTGTTTCATGTAAGATACAGAGCTGTTCCTTCACCACAAAGATCTCTCTTGTACAACTGCTTTATACCTTCTATCATATTCTTTCCCTAGTCTTAAACCCCTGACACCCTAACCTCATCTCAAGTGTATAATTTTTCAAGCATTAAAAATTTTTTTCATTAAACTTAAAACCTGTTAAAGTATACTTAGCATTTTTACCAACTTTATAAAAACTATGGAAAATTCCATACCATCTAATGCTTTCCTGGGTAGTTTAAAAAATACTATAAGCTTAAGAAAATTTGCATACCTAATATTTACCCTTATCAATTAATTAACGAGGTCATCAAAATTAGCTAAGCCTAAATAGCTGAGAGCCATGTAATGAACTTTTGTCATCTGTTTATGTATTTAAACTGTTTTAATCCTCCCACTCCCCCCACCATTTTAAGGGTATTGTGCAGTTCTGAAAGGAATGCTTTGAGGTCTTTTATCCATGTAACACAAAAGTATGGCCTGCTGAAAATGCATTTTCTTACTCTGGAGTAGGCCTTGCAAAATACTATTTTCATTCTCTTTTGCTCTCACAGTAATTTTGATTTAGGATACCTGTTAACTTTGCATAATAATTACTAGTGTTCCCCTTCACTCTCAAAAATCATTGTGGCTAATAAATTATATATTCAGGTGTTAATAATCATTATGAGGATTGTTTTTAAACCCTTGTTATTCATTGTTAAGATTTGGAAACAGGAATTTGCTTTAGCACAGGGCTTAAGAGCACAAGCTGTGGAGTCAGATATGCTTTAATAATTTCCAGCCTTTTCTCTTAGTAGTTTTGTAGCCAGGCCAAATTTGCTGACTTCTGAGCCTCAGTTTTCTCATCTTTATTCATAGAGTTTTTGTGAAGATTAAATAGGAGATACTGACTGATACCCTCTTAGCACAGTGCTGGCACCTAGGCTTATATACTTCCTATTTTTATTTCTCTTAATGCATGCATATCAGTGATGAGGACTATGGATAGAGGATCAGTTTCATATCACGTTTGTCTTTATGATAAATACTTTTATCGTGGAAGCTAAATGTTTGCTAACCCTTTCCTGAAAAGCAGAAAATGAAGAAAGTACTTTAAAAATAAAGAGACAGCACGTTTACCATGAGCTAAGGAAAAAAAACTCTATCCTTTAGTTTTAGTTCTACAGTCAAACGGGTATAATTTTTCACTGTTGTCTATCATCTTATATATGTACCAACTTTTATAACATTCTGCATTTTTTTGCATGTGTAAATGACTTTGAAATTAGAGTTGATTCACATTTTATACATCATTCTTTTGTCTGCCATATTATGTTCTATAAAACTCACTCATTACTGATTTCTCTCTCATCACCTAATTAAAATGTCTGACAGTTGTGGCCGAATATAATTTAGTTGAATGGTCATTTCAAAATGGATTATCACATTCATTTATATAAGAAATAATTTATTATGAACTTACCATTATCTCATAATAAACTTTGCTTAAAATTGTCATTAAATTGATATTACACCGTGATGCCCTCTTTGATTGAAAGATTTAGAAAATATTTTGAATACTTTTATGTCTACAGAAGAATTACTGTCATCACAAGAGAAATCTCCTGGTGTAAAGGATGTGGTACTAAGTGTGGAGTATAGTAAAAAATCAGATTTAGATACTTCTAAACCATCCAGTGAGAAATCCATTACACATAAAGGTAATTTTTATTAAACAAGAAATTTTATTAATGGTTTAATTTTAGAAGAAATGGTTTTTATTATATGGCATGTCTCACAAAGTAATTAGGTCTCAAATATGTACTGTTCATTTCTACTTGCTCAGGTGAAAGTTATGTCTTTCAAAAATGGCTCCAAATAATTTATTTTTAAGATACTGAGTAGCTCATAGAATAGAAACCATGCTAGTCTATTAAATACTATACTATGCTCTTGTATGTTTTTATTTATTATAAACTTAATTTTAATTTGAAGCATAGGTTAAAGCTGAGTTTGGAAAGAAACTTCATAGATTTGGAGTAATGTGTATATAGCATATGATAACACTGAAAGGAATGAGGCTTATAAGATTAGTTTATCTGATTTTTTTGGTTAATCACTATATTTTAATACCAGAGCTTTTGTTTATGTACTGAGATAGCCAGGATATTTATAAATCTACTATATTTAGTATTGTTCAGGTAAAACAGTGTAATAAAAAATCACTTTAATCTCCTTCCAAGAAATGAGCTATTTATGTTTAGTTGCTGAACTCTTTGAGTCATAACTATCGACATAAATACCCTTGGTGGCTAAGCCAGGGTTTAAGCCACCAAAAAACCTTCCAAGTCTCCTGAGACTTCAGGATAATTTCATCCATAAATCTCTGTCATGTCTATGAGAAGGGAAAAGGAATGACTTCCAAATCTTACTCTCCCACCCTCACTCTCCTACCTCTGTTCAGTCTGGTATCTCCGTCTGTCCTACTCCCAGCTGACATGCAACAAGAAAAATCTGCACTGTAAATCATCAAACCATATCATTCCTATAAAATAATTACCATTCTTTTTCTGAAATTGATTACCATGGAAATTGGGTAACCTAACTGAAATCTCTTCTAGATCGTTTAGAAGCATTAATGCTGCTTTTTCTTTCCTCCTTATTTGTTCGCTTAGAGTAGTGATAGTTGAAAGTTCAGTTATGACCCATTTTCCGTATCAGTTCTTTGCTGGCTTATTTTTTTTTATTTCACCTCAAAATTCTATAAACTGATTCTGCTATCTCTTAAACGTTCCTGCATTTATTTTTAGTTTATGGTATACATTCTTTCATTTTCTCTTTTTTTTTGTTGTTGTTCCCCTTTTCTCTTGCCTCAAAACAGATCTTTTCTTTATGGGAATCTGTTAGGAGTTAATAGGTAAAGCTATGACAGGAGAAGTAATATTTATCAGTCATCTGCTGTTCCTCTCACACTGTAGTAGATGTTGTCCTTACATTAGCTAATTAATGTGTGTCACAATCTTATGAAGTCATTATTTTTATAGAGTAGGGAATTAGGTCAGTACATTTCTGCTTATCTTTTTCTTTTAAAAATGTAAATGCCTTTAAAATTAGTTTAAATCACTTTTAAGTGTATTTTCTTTCACATTTCTGAGCTCTTTGAAATGAATACAGAATGTCCATAGTTATGTTTTTATTACTATTAAAGATAGATAATATCAAATGTCTGCTTTAGAAGAACAGTATATTTAATACTATAAAATTAGATGTAATTGAAATGTTTCTTATTCCATAACAGGCATAAAAATTAGCATTCAAAAATAGCATACATTTTATTTTTTTAGCTTTCTATTTAGCTAATTATTTTCAGAATTACATAGAAAATGTAGAAAAGTTTATATAAAAAGCCTTCAGAATTATAAACATTCTGTTATTGTTTTTTATTTTGTATGTCTATCTTATTGAGGCCTGCAGTATGCAGAGGGACAAAAAGAGTACCCTTTGAATACATGTTTTACGATAGGCACTGAGCTCAGTGCATTAATGCTTGCAATATAACAACCTTAAGAGGTAGGTATTGTTCAACCTTTTAACAATGAGGAAAGTGAGGCGTTAAGTAATTAGCTCAGACCACACCACTAGAAAAAGGTTTAGAGGTAATCTTGGAATGCTGGGAATCTGACTCAAGAGCCTGTCGTGTACTCTTTCCTGTCCAAGTTGGGAGTTTTATGTGCCTTAAACAAATAATACAGCTTATATTAAGAAAAAAAGTTTAGGTTAAGAAAAATATTAATCCCAGGAAATATTTATAGATATATAAATATAAATGGGTTGGTATATGCTACATATATGCATATACACACACACATACACACACACATGTATATGTATATACAAATTTATGTATTTGAAAAATCACTCCTGTATAACCTGGCGTTTTATATAAACCAAAAGATTCTTGTCTTTGATCAGATTCCTTAATATTTCAAGTAGTAATTAAGTTTTACAAAAACCAAATATCTGTGCTTTTAAAATTACTTGTTAGCCATTTGAAAATGATGCAGTGGCATGTTTGACTGCAACATCAATTTTTTAATACCATGTTTCTACTCTATAAGCCATAGCAACTGATTTCAAGTTTACCAGTTTAAAAGTTTGAAAAAATTCTAAAGTTTTTGCCAGTTTTACAGGAATAAAATTTAGGGGTGGGTGTTACTCAGTAGCCCTGTTGGAGGAATCTAACATATCTGCTTTTTCAATCCTGAACACTCAGTGTAGAAAATATCTTCAGTCTTAATTATTTTTCACACTGTTTCTTCATACTATGTTTGCTTATAAATGTGTTCTAGTTACATTTTCATTATTTTATTAATAAAAAGGCAATTAACTTCTATTTTGTGTTTCTTAAACATAATCTAGATGAGGAAGAGGATGGCAAGACTCCAACTCAACCACTGTTGAAAAAAGGCAGGCATTTTTCATCATTTTATTTTAATCTCTCTTCTCATACTGTTAATTCTTTAACTCCAGTTTTATTATTTTCTTTCTTTACCTTGGTTTTTATTTTCATGGTGAGGTGATGTTACAGTTATTTATTAAATGCAGATTAGAAAAATAATGACTGGTCCAAATAAAGCATTAAATCAACCCAGGAAAAGGTGATATATCAAAAACAAATTCTTTTAAATCATAGTAGCATTTCAGGAATATTGAAATCCTGAAAGTCAGTATTTTAATTTTATAATTTAAACTGCATGGTTTAGATGATAAGTAGAGACACTGAAATAGGTTTATTTACAGTGTCACTTGCATTCTTTACCATCAGTTGTACCCAGCCAAGTCCTTAATTTTGATACTAATATATTTCTCATTTCAAAAATTACAATATTTCTCACAGTCCTGCTGCGTTTGGGAGATACAGTCATGTCAACGTACATGAATTTTATGAGAAGGAGATAGAGGTGAGAGTTATGGAGCAGTGTGGTTTGGTAGCCATATTATTTCATCATGCAAAGTCATTCGTCATGTTTGCATACATCATGGCAGCATGAAACGTGAATGATAAGACATTCTTCAGAAGTGATCAGATTTCTTTCTGTGGATTTATGTTTTTAAAATTTGGTATAGGGATTTCATTATAGTCATTTGCTTGCTCACAGTCAGTGCTGATTTTTTTCTTCCTTTTTAATTCCTAGGGATATAAATGAGAAGTCCCTTGACAAATTGTTCTTTAGACCTGCAGCAAATGGGTGCTCTTCCTGGGAGTTCCCACATTCTTTTTGTGGTTCACAGAAAGATGTGGTGCTTATATGGCTTTAGAATTGGGCCTCACATATTGAGGGGACAAGAGTTAGGTAAAAATGAGGGAGTTTTTCCTTCTTCAGTGAAACAGTGAGAGGTTTTACCGTGATAGCTGCATGATTGTATTGATATGTCTCCCACTTCCTTCTGTCTTTTACATTACAGATAAAAACATTTATTTTAAATAGTTTAAATTATTGAGAAACCAAATTACAAAAGAAATATGTTCATGGAAAACTTACTTTGCCCATAAACTTATCCCAGTCAGCCTAAAACAGCTTTTCAAAAGTCAAAATCTAGCAGTTATAATTTTATTTACTGGTTTTTGTGATTCTCTTTCATTCAGAATGCTTCAAAATATTAGAAATTAGGCAAGGTAGTTTGGATGAATATAGATATATTTATCTATAACCACTTAAAAGTATATTTAAATTACAAGCAACTAATTGTGTTGTGAAGAATGCCATGTATATAATTGTCTACATTATAAACATCTGAATATACAAAAGTTAGGGAACTATAGGAATTTAGCAAGATATACTTTAACATTTACCTCTCTTATATCTTATTTTTCTGCTTAATCCTTCAGAATCCAAAGGCCCTGCTGTGCCTTTAAACATAGCTGACCAAAAGCTTCTTGAAGCTAGTACACAGTTTCAGAAGAAACAGGGAAAGAATACTATTGACGTCTGGTGGCTTTTTGATGATGGAGGTAAGGTTGCTAACCTATTTTTTTTTTAACAAGTTTAAATTTTTTGAAGTTGTGGGGGTGGTATTGGGAAATAGCTTGTACTCTTTACTCATTGACCCATTCCCATTAGGCCAGCATTCCCCAAAGCATTAGGATTAGTTCCAGAATCAGGCATCACACTTAGTTGTCATATCTCTTGAGTATCCTTTGGTTTGAAATTTGCTCCAGCTTCATGACTTTAAAATTTTATAAAAACATTAGACCATTTTGTAGAACGTCACTCGATTTGAAGTGCTGTTTAATGATTCATAATAATTAGTTTCAAGTTATGTATTTTGGGTAGAAATATCACAAGAGTGATGCTATGCCTTGTGTCTGCATCTCGTCAGGTGGCTCATGATGTTGATTTGTCTCATCACTGGTGAAAGTAGCTTTGACCTCTGAGTAAGGTGACTTTCACTATGTTTATATACTGAAAAGCTATTCAGTTCAGTTCAGTCGCTCAGTCGTGTCCGACTCTTTGCGACCCCATGAACCACAGCACGCCAGGCCTCCCTGTCCATCACCAACTCCCGGAGTTCACTCAAACTCATGTCCATCAAGTCGGTGATGCCATCCAGCCACCTCATTCTCTGTCGTCCCCTATTATTGCCGCCTTTTATAATTACAGGTATTTGGAGCATAGGCAGTTTCCTTGAGACCATGTAAATATTCTATTGTTGCTGTGATTTTTGCCATCATCTTGAGCATCCATTGATATTTCCACCTGAATTTATTCTTGCTGTTATTGTTGTGTGTATGTTGTTTCCAAATGATGATTTTTCCAATCCCATCATTTCTTCCTTATTAGTTTTATCTGGTGTTTAACTGTAAAAAACAACTTTCTCTTCACTTCTATCTGTGTGGACTTAACAGTCTCCAATTTTATTCAGTGGGTTAGCATTTTTCATTTTTATAATTTATTTGATGTCCCAGATTTGACCAGCAGTATCCTCTTTAGGCTAACTTCTGTGTCCATTTGTCATGTCCCAATCATTCTTTATTTTATGATAAAATATGATGTTCCAGGCTCAATTTTGTACTTTACCTGCACCAGCACTTGAATGACCTTTTATCCAAAGAGCCTTGATTCCTTTCAGTGAAGAACGGTATTTAGAAACATAGATCAGAGCATTAGATATGCCCGTTTCTACTAGGGTGTCACTGCTCCCATGCCCTCTCAGTGGACAGATGTAGTAAACACACACAGCACTTATTTGTATACACATGTGTAGATTGAAACCACTTCCATTGCCAACACTGCAGGGTTTGCTCCAGCTTCTTCCTTTTCACGTTTCTCATTGTTGAGAAACATGACTCCTATTAGCTTCAGTGAGCATTCTTTTTCTCAGTCTGGATATAACAAATCTCCCTACCCTGCAAGGCCAGTACCTCATTTTTTGCTTTCATGACATGGGCCTTGTCTTCACTGAACCTCCCTCCTTATTCAGGTCTGCCAAGTGGATTTTTGACTGAATGATTACAGGCAGGACAGAAAGAAAATGTTTGTTGTATATTGAGTTGTGGTAAAGGAGTTTTTAGCAGCTAACTTGAATTAAAAGTTTTTAATTGAGAAATCAATGTTAAATATAAATGATCTGTTATATTTTTATGACTTAGGTTTGACTTTATTGATACCTTATCTTCTGACTACCAAGAAAAAGTGGAAAGACTGTAAGATCAGAGTATTCATTGGTGGAAAAATAAATAGAATAGACCATGACCGAAGAGCGTAAGTCTGCTTTAAACTGATGAGCTTTTATCTAATAGTATTTCATTATTTCAGTATTGGTTTGGTAAACAATTAGACAGTACAGAAAATGTCAGTAATGTTGCTCTGTTCTGTAGTGAAGCTGAAGAGTCTAAAATAAAACTTCATTCTCTTTAGTCTTAATGTTCAAGTTTAGATTCTTGGTTTTACTCACGTGTAATATTTTTAATATGTTGACATTTTAGAACATCTTTAAATACTTGTAGCATAGAAGCATTAATTAGCCTTTTATGAGTAAAAAAATTAGCAGGGTAAAAAGTGAACAAAAGTTACATATTCATATATGTATTATACTTTCAGACTTCTGGACAACAGAAATGCATGATGGCATTGTCTATTCTCTCACTTCTGTCCGTCCTGTCACACAATTCTAGTTCTGGTTTCAATGCTTCTCTAAGTACCCTCTGTCTCATTTCTGACCATTTCATAATAATTGTACATGTTTCTCCCAATTTCACATTTGGAAAGAAAAGCTTTGATCATGTGATGCCTCTGCCCCAAGGATTTTTAACTTCTTCTCTGTTACATACCATAGAAAGCCTGTGTGACAATCGGGGCCCTTTATAGTCTGTCTTGTTTCCTTTCTGTCTTTATCTCCTGTTCCCCCAAATATGCCTTATACTTCAGTTTACATTTCTGCACCCATCCCAAAAATACATATGATTTCAGACTTTTACTTTGCCTGCTCTCATCTCTCTACTACACATAGTTCTTCACTAGCCTCCCTTCTGTTAAAATAACTCCATTCTTTAAAACCTAGTACTTATTGTCACCTTCCTCATAAGCCTTCCCTGTTTCCTTCTAGTTGTTACAAATAACTGTTTACCAGTTTTTATTGAAATCCATGTACTTACTAATACAAATAAAAATAAAAAAACTAGGTGCCATTCAAATTTAATTATTGTTTTCCTCTGTCCATTGGATATTAAGGAAAAATTCAGAGAATGTAAAAGAATACAAGTTTCTACTCAGAATTTAGACATCTACTTTGTGAATGAGTAGTATAAATTAATTCAGATGGATTTTGCTCAGGAACTGACATACTTTTCCTGTAAATCATTCTTTTCCTATAAATCATATGGAGTCAGCCCTAAATAGAATAAAAATATTTCTATATACAGCCTTCATGTATCTCAGTGCTGTTCACTTTTGTTCTAGGATGGCTACTTTGCTTAGCAAGTTCCGGATAGACTTCTCTGATATCATGGTCTTAGGAGATATTAATACTAAACCAAAGAAAGAAAAGTAAGTTATTAGATAAGTTATTTTATATAAATTTCTGATTCTTTTATGGATGACCTACTCAGACATGGTAATAGATCATTTAACTTAATTACCTGGGGGTTTCGCCTGCTTTTAGTTACATGTGAAGTCAACTTTTTCTTAAGCTAGCAGATAACTGACTGACATGGCAGATATTTAAGTAAGTCCAAAGGGTTTTTGATGATTAGAGAAAAATTCAATTACTGATTTATAGGTAATTTCTGAAAATCATTAGTGCCACAGAAATTCTAAGTGGTTCTTTAAATTTCCATTGTTTTTCATTATGACCACTCAATCCCTATTCCACATGTGTGTTACTTTCCACTATTTTATTACCAAAATGAGAAAGAAAAATCTAAGAATCTGCTTATAATTACTGCATTCAGAATTTACAAGAGTTAAGCAAAAGTAGATTTCATGGGATATTCTACTGAAAATGGTATATGGAAGTTGTTATAATTATATGTGTTTATATTACTGTACATAATTTCAGTTACTCTCAGTTTTATGTTGAGTATATGATGAAGTCGGAAAAAAGAATTCATTTTAAGTAGAAAACAGTAAGATATACCTTGTAGTCATGGAGACTGTTTTTTCTCTTATAGAATCATGTATACTAGGAGCTTTGTATGAGACTGATATTGAAAAATACAGTTTTCACATTCATAGGGGGCTAGAATGCTATTCATGTTCTTTTACCATCTTTTGTCCTATTAAGTATCTTTGGATCTAGAGCTTAATTCTGCATTTTCTTAAATGTTTAATATCTGCCTTTTCCTCCCTTCAAAATGTTCTAGGACCTTTACACTGCTTCTATTCAGTGATACTGGAACTGGGAAAGTGATTGAGTGTTTTGAATAAAGGAGTAACATAATTTGACTTACCTTTCATGGCTATCATTTTGACTAATGTGATGAAATTTATTTAGGTTGAGGGAAGTGGGCATAGGAACAGGGACTGATACTAGGAAATCTGCATTAGCAGTTAAAATTTCAATTCTCTTATTATGACTATGGTTCTAAATTTCTAATCATTTAGAAAAACTAGTGATTGCTATTTTCAAAATAAATTGCCAGAGTTAGGGTATGGAAGGGAGCACAACAGCTGGAAAACACTTAACTTCTGAAGTTATAATTACATTAACTTTTCAAGTTATAATTTAATGTTTAAGATCTTACTATTAAGTAATTCAGCATAGCTTAACTGTCTGTATTCTTTTTTTTTTAAGTATTGTAGCTTTTGATGAAATGATTGAGCCATACAGGCTCCATGAAGATGATAAAGAACAAGATATTGCAGATAAAATGAAAGAAGATGAACCATGGCGAATAACAGATAATGAGCTTGAACTTTATAAGACCAAGGTATTCTTTCTCTCCTGCTTCCTTTTCATTAATCTTCCTTGAGGTTTTTTTAGAAAATACTTAAGAAATAAATATCAAGAACTACAGTTGGTTATGAAAAGAACTAGTTGTGTAAACTCAATCTACTTTAAGTTGTACTTATATTTGGATAGTGCAAAACACTGACTTTTTTTGCGGGGGGGGACGGATATTTTTATTATAACAAAATTGATTTTGGTTTCTTTTTATCTATAGTTTATGTACCAGGGAAAATTCCAGTTTTCAAAAGGACTAAGAATGACTGTTATGTTTCATTTCAGACATACCGGCAGATCAGGTTAAATGAATTATTAAAGGAACATTCAAACACAGCTAATATCATTGTCATGTAAGTAATACCTATACTAAGATTTTCTTGGGTATTCATTTTATGATAATTAGGATTCATTTCTTCTATCAAAAATATATTTTAACCATAATAACTTAGTGGTTATGAGAGAAAAACAAACTTTTTTAATACACTTTGCTTTAAGCATATGAAGAACTCATTTAAGATAGGAAAGATAAACAAAAATATTAACCTTAAGCTTGTATAAATCTAAATAATTCCTTATCATAATAGCATATTCTGGGATTTTTTTTCCTTTATGCTTTTTCCCACTTTTAAAAAATTCCTTAGCTTTGTAAATACCACAGCATAACCATCAACATTTGTCAGGTAACAGGGCTACAAGTTAAAATTTGGTTCCTAGACAGTTTCTTCATAGAAATAATTCCATCAAGTTAGGTTGAGGATTAAATTTAAAACATGGTTCCTAGCTGAATTCCCACTCCCAAGTTCCCACATACAAAATGTCATATAGACACAATGTCTTTGCATTGAATATAGATACTTATGCTCACTCTGGCTTTTCTTTCACTAAACCAGGTTACCTAGATCTTTCTTGAACCCAAATTTTTTAAGTCCTGGAGCCTGGTCCTTATATAGGTAAACAAGGCTCAGATCTCTGGAAACATGTCAAATTATGAAACTAAGTAATACCAAAAGATTGCTATTTTGACTAACAACCAGGAAATTTGACTACATGAGGAAATTTCAAATTTTGTTGATGGTAACCAAATATCTGTAATGGAAGTCACTAAAACATAGAAATATAGAGAAAAACACTCTGTGGAGCAACTGGACACACCTACAAATGAAAATGAAAGCTCAGAGATAGGTACAAGAAATTGAACATTAATATGTAGAATTAATTATGTTTGAATTTCATTCATCTGTATGTAGTTACCACTATCAAAATTCAGATAGAAATATCCCTTTCTCCTAAAACAATTTTAAGGGGAGATTTGAGGTTTAATTTTAGATACTAACTCAGCAGTGGCCACAGGACTGAAAAAGGTCAGTTTTCATTCCAATCCCAAAGAAAAGCAGTGCCAAAGAATGTTCAAACTACCACACAATTGCACTCATTTCACATGCTAGCAAAGTAATGCTCAAAATTCTCCAAGCTATGCTTCAACAGTATCTGAACCAGGAACTTCCAGGTGTTCAAGCGGGATTTAGAAAAGGCAGAGGAACCAGAGACCAAATTGCCAACATCTACTGGATCATAAAACAAGAAAATTCCAGAGAAACATCTGCTTCATGGACTATGCTAAAGCATTTGACTGTGTGGATCACAAGAAACTGTGGAAAATTCTTGAAGAAATGGGAATACCAGACCACCTTACCTACCTCCTGAGAAACCTGTATGCAGGTTGAATATCAACAGTTAGAACCAGACATGGAACAATGGACTGGTTCCAAATTGGGAAAGGAGTGCATCAAGGCTGTATAGTGTCACCCTGCTTTTTTAACTTGTATTCAGAATACATCATGCGAAATGCCAGGCTGGACGAAGCACAAGCTGGAATCAAGATTGCTGGGAGAAATATTAATAACCTCAATATGCAGATGACACCACCCTTATGGCAGAAAGCAAAGAGGAACTAAAGAGCCTCTTGATGAAAGTGAAAAAGTTGGCTTAAAACTCAACATTCAAAAAACTAAGATCATGGCATCCAGTCCCATCACTTCATGACAAATAGATGGGGAAACGGTGGTAACCATGACAGATTTTGTTTTCTTGGGCTCCAAAATCACCGCAGATGGTGACTGCAGCCATGAAATTAAGACGCTTGCTCTTTGGAAGAAAAGCTATGACTAACCTACACAGCATATTAAAAAGCAGAGACATTACTTTGCCGACAAAGGTCCATATAGTCAAAACTATGATTTTTCCAGTAGTCATGTATGGATGTGAGAGTTGGACCATAAAGAAGGCTGAGCACCGAAGAATTGATGCTTTTGAACTGTGGTGTTGGAGAAGACTCTTGAGAGTCCTATGGACTGCAAGGAGATCAAATCAGTCCATCCTAAAGGAAATCAGTCCGGAATATTCATTGGAAGGCCTGATAGTGAAGCTGCAACTCCAATGCTGTGGCCACCTGATGCAAAGAACTGACTTATTAGAAAAGACCCTGGTACTGGGAAAGATTGAAGGCGGGAGGAGAAGGGGATGACAGAGGATGAGATGGTTGGATGGCATCTCTGACTCAACGGATATGAGTTTGAGCAAGCTCCGGGAGTTGGTGAAGGACAGGGAAGCAGTACATGGGGTCACAAAGAGTCAGACACGACTGAGCAACTGAACAACAAACATTTGCTATTCTTAAGATATTTTGTAAGAAATACTTTGTTCAAACTTGAAAAAAAATGGGAATATATGGTATAGTAGTTGTTACAGCATATACTGTTATTAATTTTTAGTTACTGTTACTGTGATTTATAGTTATTATTTTATTCTTAAATACATTGTTTAATTTCCTGTTGTTTTTTGATACCAGGAGTCTCCCAGTTGCACGAAAAGGTGCTGTGTCTAGTGCTCTCTACATGGCTTGGTTAGAAGCTCTATCCAAGGACCTGCCACCAATTCTCCTAGTCCGTGGGAATCATCAGAGTGTCCTTACCTTCTATTCTTAAGTGTTTATCTGCACAGTGGACAGCCCTCCAGACGGTACTTCAGTGCCTAGTGAAGTAACTATCACTGAAATCTTCAACATCACAATGGCGAACTGTGACTTTTTTTCACTATTTCATTAATTTGAAAGCACACAGGGAAGTTGCTCCATTGATACGTGTATGGAGACTTCAGTTTTAGTCAATTCCGTATTTCAGTCTTAGTGAACGATGATTCCTTGTTGGACTGAAGCTTGTGAGAGTAAAGTTTTTCCTTTGCTACTTGAATAGCAATAAAAGTGTGTTATTTTTTGATTGATGAAAGGAGTACAAAAAGCCTTTAGCCTTGAGGTGCCTTCTGAAATTAACCAAATTTCATCCATATATCCTCTTTTATAAATTTGTAGAATGTCAAACTTTGCCTTCAGCTATTTTTATTTCTAGTCTTTCCCACCTTAAAATGGACACCGCTTTTCTTTTTCCATTGACCAATTAGTGTTGAGTACTGTATGTTTTCTATTACTTTTGTAAATGTGTTTGTTAGCTATTAAAGGCGAGAATTAGGGCTAGTTAATGAAAATGCAAGGGAAAAAAATGAGAACCGAAAAGTGACCCCAAGGTTTGCATTAGAATGTATAAATGTAGATCTAGGGTGAAAAAGGCCCAATAAACCTTTTTTTAAAAAACCTCTAATTGGCTGTTATTTATATCTTTTTTGGTTATTATCATTTGAATCCTTAGGGGAGGTTGAAGATTTATCCAGTACTTCTATATACCATCCTGAAAAATCACGTATTGTCATTCTTTAAAGAAAATCTTTAAGGTCATTTATATTTATTAGAAGAAAGATCTGTCCTAATTTAGAGTTTTGCTCAAATCTGAGAGACTTTTACAAAATGCTAAAAGATTTTTCTGGTTAAAATTAGACAAAGCACTGTCATTTAATAGAATATTTCAATAAATATATGGAATCACTATATCATCCTTTTTATAAATCATTAAAATATTTAATGTTTCATCAAATGGTTAAATGGACCACTGGTTTCTTAGCGAAATGTTTTTAGGCTTAATTCATTCAACTGTCAAGTACATAGTCTTAATTAATATACTCAGGTTTGAACAGATTATTCTGGACATATAAATTTAATCCATTCTTAATACTTTAAAACTTTTGTGTTCAGAAAAACTGCCAGTTTGTGCTTTTGAAAAGTCTGTTTTGACATCATAGTCTACTAGTACAGTTTGGACAGTGCGTATGTACTGTTACTAAAAGCTTTATATGCAATTATTAATGTGAAGTTTTTTGTTTTTTATTCAAGGAAGGATTTCCTAGAAACATTTCAAGGGATTATATGTCTACATATCTGTATGTGTGTGTGTATATATGTATATGCATACACATGCATATGTGTATTTATAATGACTCTGTGGTTTTTTGCATTTTAAAGTGTCAAGTTTTATCATATTAAATTTTTTGTTTCAGTTATGAGTTCACAGATTGAAAGACAGGTTTCATGGAGAACAAATGTGATTACTGGAAGGGCATGTAACTTCACACAGTTATCATTCAATTAGGAAATGGAGAATGTTTCATCTAAAGTACTCTTCAGTGTGTTCACTGGTATAAGTTTCACTGGTGAAGAATTTATGCAGGTGTTCATGAATCTCGATAAAAATCTATAAAATTACTACTGTTGTTCAGTAGTGCAATATCTTTGCTGCATGAGTATGAACTACGTTAATATCATAACAGAGATCTGATAGTAATTTTAAATTGAGAATGTTAAGAGAATGAGGTAATTGTTTTCCTAAAAACTTTTTCCTATGTTATAACTCACACCATTGTACCATTTTTTGGAGGTTTTGTAGTGCTTCAGAGGAAAGACAGTAGAAATGTCATATTCAGTAAACAATATAATGTCTCAACTTTTTAAATGGATAATAGGGCATAACTGAGTGCTGCTATCTTGAAATGTGCACAGGTACACTTACTTTTTCTTAAGTTTTTCCCATTCAGGAAAACCTCGTTGTGATCTGTACTGCAGGAACCAAATGTCATGCATCATACATATGTGTATAAAGTACATAAAATATATCTAAATATACATAATGGGGGAGGGTAATATTGTATGTGAAATAACGTAAGAAGCTTTTCACTTAAAAAGAAATGTATTACTTTTACTTAACACTAGATACCAGGTCAAATTTTTCAAGGTTGTTTTTGTGCTCTGATAAATTTCAACAATTAATTCTTAGAAATGTTAGCTAGTGTTGAAGCTATTCTACTCTATTTTATTTATGCTGAATTTGATTGTTTTAATGCCAAAAATTTTAAGTTCTAATCATTGGTGATAACTTGGAAATAAACAGTTATACAATGGCATATGACCGTTCATTATTTCTCTAGGTAAAAATTCAGTGGGTTTAAAGAATGGTGGTGTTAAGCTGATTATTAACAGTTAATTAAATCACATATTTATTTGTCACATTATTTCATTTGTATTTTAGGTTTCCTTTTACATTCTTTTTTTTATGCTTTCTGACATTACATATTTTTAAAGACTATGGAAAAATAATTTAAAGATTTGAGCTCTGGTGGATGTTTACTAAGTTTGAAAATGTAATATTTTGATAATACTGTACTATAACTGTCACACAAATGCTTTTCTAATGTTTTAACGTTGAGTATTGCAGTTGCTGCTTTGTACAGAGGTTACTGCAATAAAGGAAGTGGATTCATTAAAACAATGTCTATTCATTTTATCCATTTTATAAATGTGTGTCAACTCTGTGATTTTTACCTCATTTATACAACTTATTTCATGGATGTCTTGTTTTTTAAAATGGCTTTTACCCTAATATTCATTGTTTGGAAAAGTTGTTTGAAATTGTTCACTATCCTTAAACCTTTGGAGTAATCACTGATTTTCTTGACAGATTGAACTAGATCAGACACAGCTCATTTGATATTTAATTTTGCTTTATTTGTCTTTTGGTTAAATCATGTGTTTATGAGTGAAGAAAGTAGAATATTAAAATGGATTCACAGTCCCTGAGTAGAATCTGATTCATTTCTTGCTAAGATTTTTGGCAAAGCTAATTTACAGTTTTACAAAGCATTTTCACTTTACCATTTGAACATTATAGTAGGTGTATTATATGTGCAGGACAGCTGTTTCTGTCTCTTCTACTCTTGAGGAAGTAGCTTGGAGAATTGTAGCGAGTTTCCCAAGATCATGTGATAAATCAACAAAGGATGCTGGTCTAGAGCACAGATCTTTCATCTTCATGAATATCACCATTATTATATCACTGTTGCCTGATCCATAACTTAATTACTGGTTTAGAATGGTCATTTCCAAACTACTCATACTTACCTGCCCAGGAAGTCTGTGCTCAGGTAATAGAAATTATACTTACAACTGTATACTGGCCACAGGCTACCTAATAGATCTGAAACAAATGTAAGTGTCCACTGTATGATCTCTGCTTTTTGCTTATTCCTCAAAAAGCTGCTATTCAAGTTTACTCACTTCTTTGTGGAATAGGAGGGAGGGTTAAGAGAGAATTCAAAGGCAGCTATGATTGTGGCATTTACTATTAGAACATCCAGTGGTTTTCAAAACAGGAATGTAATGAAGTTTTTGAGTCAGCAGAGTTTTTTGTTTTGTTTTTATTTGGGGAATAAAAGATAAGTGCTTTGATATGCTTCTGTCTTTGTTTATGTATCAACAGGATGTTTATAGGGTTAGAGGAAATAGATGATAGTTTGATGTTTAACTATTTGGGTAAACAAGTAGTTAAAACATCAAAATAATGGTTAAAACAGCACAAGTCTTAGGATACACTCATCAGAAAGTACTGTTAGCAAGTTCATATAGTAGGTACATAAAAGGTGTTGGTGGATTAACCAATCAGACATACTTTTAGGGGGAGGACTACTAAAATACCTGAAGAGCTCAGTCTCATTGCTTTTTATAGAATCTGTAAGCAGTGGTCATAGACCTATTTTACCTGTGGCATAGGAGTTTCAGGTAGGCTGTTAAATGGAAGGAGAACTTCAGCCCATTTTTTTCAGTTGTTGAAACTACCACTGAATTTTGTGTTGGACAAGGTTACTGCTATTTCAGAGGAAAATGTGAGGATGTCTGAATTTGTCTTCTCCTGCAGCCTTACTTGCGGTTGTGGTCCTCAGATCAGGAGCTCATTCCCCTAAATAACAGTTTACACATTCTTTGTTCCTCTTTTCTATCATATGAATGCCAGTTAGCAAGATATTCCATCCAAAATTACAAATGAAAAAGAAATTTACTTTTCTGACCCATGTGAAATGCAAAAACAGACACCTCAGACTTAGTACTTGTCAGAATTTCATTAGAATAATGCTAAATAAGCTTTGAAGGTAAAGAATTGTGGAGGTTTTATTCTAGAAACATTAACTGAGTTTCTAGATAATTTCATATCTAGTTCCTATCTAATTAACAGACAAACTTTAAAAGTAAGCAGGCAGCGTGTTTTGATTTATATACAGTACACATAAGGCATATAACAACTACCGCTATAAGGTATGATTGTATTTGCTCTTTTACATGCTAAATAAAATTAAGTCCCAAGCAAGCCATTTTAAAAGGAGGTCATCACAATTTGAAAAGGAGCAAGTTTTAGGAGTTTGTATGACCAATATAACACAGGTTACTTTTATTTCAAGGGCACATTTTTGCTTAAGCCATGAAACCTCCTTTGGAGTTTCCTAGGAGTGTTACTAGTCAAGACGTTTAAAAGATGGCAAGGACTATTTGGGAATTGGGGTGGAGAGTGGTAGGATGGAAAGTTACACTCCAAGAAAGGTTCATGGATTGTGAAAGACTGTTTTTATGGCTGAAAGTCTTGCATTCACTCTTCCTTCTGGGAAAATGAATTGTGAAGAATGGAAGTTAGGGTTTTTTTTTTTTTCCCCCGAATTTGAATCTGTTGATTTTAATAAGCATCTCCTGTTAGTTACATGGTACTAATCTCAGAAGTATGACCTATCTCTTTCAGGAAGTCTTTTTCTATGGCTGTTCCATCAATAAAGATAATCCTTTGTTTACTGTCTATGCACCTGTGAGTTTTTAACACTGTTGACATAAACATCACACTTGATGTTTTTCAGAGATTTGACAGTAGGGAATAACAGGTGTATTATGTACTGAAACAGGTGTATTATGTATTGAGAATGGTGGTTTTCAAACTTCAGTGTGTATTGGAATCACCTTGAGGGTTGGTTAAAATATAATTTTTCCTGCCAGTCTCTGTTCTGAGTGAAATTCCTCCCCTTCATAAACACAGCTTTTCAGTATAACCCTCCCTTCTTTATGGTTGCCTTTATCCTTTACCCATGCCTATCGAGTTTCTTACAGAGTACACTTATTTCCATCTCCTCTCAGCTGTGAATTCAGATAATGACCGTTCTTCCACATTGCTAAGTGTTTTCTATCTGTATTACATCATCTTTAGTGGTAGGAATAGAACCCAAAGCATTCTAACAGAAAAAGCAGTCCAGGAAGACAACTGAGATGAGTCCCTGGACTCAAATTTGTGTAAGCAGGGACTCAGAACAGTATCATTAGAATTCTGTCTCTACCTTTTCTTCTCTCTGGTTTGCCTCTCTAGGCTTCACTTGATTCTTCAGGTAAGACTGTCAGGGTATATTGTGCTCTATGGCTTCTGGGGGGAAAAAAATCAATCAGTAGTTCAATGACTGTAGTAAAAAAAAAAAAAAGCAGGGGTGGCTGTGTTGGCAGCTAGTGCCCTTAGTTTCTTGTGTTTATGTAGTAGCTCAGAAAATTAAGGAAGGGCTGCTTCAGCTTTTTGATCTACACTGATGACTGGCTACTTCAGGTGCTGGTTTGCCCAAGTTCCAGAGTTTGATTCAAAGGTGAACAGCTCTGTAGGCCAAACCCAAGCCACTGATACCTTGACTAGGCCCTCAAGCTTTGCAGCCAAATGCTCAATATCCACACCATTCCTTGCTTTCCACCCTGCTCCCCACCTTCCACCCCCACTCCCCAGTTTCTTCCACTCCTCTCTCTACCTTCCACCCTCTCCCCACATTCCATCCCCCTACTCCCACCTTCCACTCCCACCCCTACCTTCCACCCCCATCCCTGATCCATCCACTCCCCACCTTCTACCCTAGCCCAGCAGTCCCACAGCCATCCCAGCTTCAAACTTTCTGTTCACAGGGTGTTTGGCAGAGGATTCCTGATTCCCTAGTCTGCAACAGCTCCATTTGCACACCCCTCTTGTCCTTACTCCTTAGGCTAGTATCTCCAGAACTCTCACCCCAGTCCCTGCCCACTCCTGGGGGCAAAATCCCCCAACCCAGAACAGGAACAAGTCTTTCCCTTCCCCTTTCCCTGACAATGGGGTCCTCGTAGCTTGTGGGGAAACGCAGAAAAGCTGTTTTAGTAGGCTCCACATCACAGAAAAGTCTGCTTTTCCTACAATATCAAGAAATACAATAGCTGTTTAGAAATGCACTTAGAATGGCAACAGTGTTGGTGTTTTGGTGTTTTGTTTCCCTCACCAAAACAGAGTACTACACTTTTTCTAATTGAAAGCAGTTTGGCTGATTTTTCTATGTTGCACTAAATTCTCAGCAGATCACTCTGTTACCCTTGAACCATGCCCAGACAATTGTAAGCCCCCCAAAGTTTTAAAAAGTGTAACGCAGAATTAACTTCTCTAGAAGACATCCATTACCTTTGGGTTACAGTAAGAGAATGAGCTGGCTGGATGGCATCACCGACTCTGTGGACATGAGTTTGAGTGTACTCCGGGAGTTGGTGATGGACAGGGAGGCCTGGCGTGCTGTGATTCATGGGGTCACGGAGAGTCGGACACGAATGAGCGACTGAACTGAACTGAAGGCAGTCAGTGGGCACTGGTGGTATCAGTATCAGATGGAAGGTCGTTAAAATAGTTCTAAAGAGAGATGTCAGGGATGAAGAGGGATTGAATCAAGTTGAGTAGCAGGAAGAATTAAAAGAAACCATATCAAGAAAGAATTAAAGGCAATAGGATTGTAATGAGGTTAGGTGAGAGACTAGGGGATGAGATGACGAAGACATTAAAGTTTCTGGCTTGGGCCATGAGTGGATCTGATATTGAAACAGGAAGCTGAGCAAGTTTGGGGAAAGGTATGCACGTGGCAGGAGAATACAGGGGTTGTTTAGGACATGAGTTAAAGATAAGATTCAGGCTCCAGAATCCAACATGACAATTAGCTATTGATCCACTGAAATAATTTACAAAAAAAAAAAATCACTGAGACTAGAACCTTCTTCAGAAGTAACAGGTAAATTATGTTGGTTTTGTTTCACAGTTACAGTTTGCTTAGGTTTTCAATTTCTTGCTGTGTCAATTTTAATAATCCTTCATAAAGTGAAGAGGAACTCAAAAGCCTCTTGATGAAAGTGAAAGAGGAGAGTGAAAAGGTTGGCTTGAAGCTCAACATTCAGAAAACAAAGATCATGGCATCTGGTCCCATCACTTCATGGGAAATAGATGGAAAAATAGTGGAAACAGTGTCAGACTTTGTTTTTTTGGGCTCCAAAATCACTGCAGATGCTGATTGCAGCCATGAAATTAAAAGACGCTTGCTCCTTGGAAGGAAAGTTATGACCAACCTTGATAGTATATTAAAAAGCAGAGACATTGCTTTGCCGACCAAGGTCCGTCTAGTCAAGGCAATGGTTTTTCCCGTGGTCATGTATGGATGTGAGAGTTGGACTGTGAAGAAAGCTGATCGCCGAAGAATCGATGCTTTTGAACTGTGGTGTTGGAGAAGACTCTTGAGAGTCCCTTATACTGCAAGGAGATCCAACCAGTCCATTCTAAAGGAGATCAATCCTGGATGTTCATTGGAGGGACTGATGCTAAAGCTGAAACTGCAATACTTTGGCCACCTCATGCGACGAGTTGACTCACTGGAAAAGACTCTGATGCTGGGAAAGGTTGGGGGCGGGAGGAGAAGGGGACGACGGAGAATGAGATGGCTGGATGGCATCACCGACTCTGTGGACATGAGTTTGAGTGTACTCCGGGAGTTGGTGATGGACAGGGAGGCCTGGCGTGCTGTGATTCATGGGGTCGCGGAGAGTCGGACACGACTGAGCGACTGAACTGAACTGAAATGTTCATTCCTATGTATTGAAATTTATTAGCAATTGGAGCATGATTTTATAATTTCAAACTCTATTCACTTCATATATTCCTTTTCTTTTTATATTTTCTCTCATTTCTTAATTGGATTTCTCATCCTTAGAAGAAACACACTTGGACTGACTTATCACCTTCATTAATTTTCACAGGTGTCATGGCTGAAGAAACAAAAAGAGAAACAATGCTCTCTACATTTAATTCTCCTCTTTCTAAATCACATGGAATATGAGGTCTTTTTTTCTCTTAATCCCAGAAAAGTACACTCTAAAATATAAATCTATGGAAATATTCATTAGTTTCCAAAAGGTATCACTATCTTGCAAATAGCAATATGGAGATAAAGGAAAAGTCACATTCCTATCTCCAACATGCTTAACTATTTCAAAACATCAAAGATAGTCTTCTATTTCTAAAACCATGGCATGGAACTAGCTCCTTGGCAGAAAGCTGCCCATTAGCTCAGGTTACACAGAGAGAGAGCTGACATGTTCTGTTGGATGAACTTGTTATACTGGAATAGCTGATAAACAAGAGCTATCTCTTGAACTTAAAAGAAAAAAATTTTTTTAAGAAAGTCACCAGTATAGTACAGTGAAAGGAATATTATTTTCTGCTCACTACAGGAGGCCACATTTTTTTCAGGGAAGTTGAGTATAGAGATACTGGAAGGTTGTCTTGTGAGAAATCAAAATGTAGATGTGGCTTTCCAGAGAAACTGACCCTTACCCTGTTCCTGTTCTGACTCTTATTTATTATGATCACAGCCCCTCTAAAGTCTTGCTCTTTAACTCTACTATGAGGATAATACTGTCCAGAGAGGGGTTATGAGATTTAAATAAATTATGTAGACAGGTGGCATATGAACAGTGTTCAGTTGATGTAAGCTCTTTCTCCCCCATTTCTCCTGAATTAGAAATAAAATGATACTCAGTTAATCACAGCACCATGAGTGACTATTTTCTTGCTCACCCCCTAGCACAATCCATCACCTGATCTTATTGATGTTTTCCTTCTAAACTCAAATCTCTATCTCTGTTCAACCAATAGATTTGCTTTGACTTCAGTTCTGATTTCCAACACTGGGAACCAGACAATGTTAAGCCTGCTCTAACTCTTAACATGATGAGAAGAAACTATTTGGGATTATAAAGCCAGGGTAGAGGAGTAATTCTCACACCTAGTGGAGGTGTACTTCCTTGGATATTGATGTGGGCCAAGTTTTCGGGCTCCTCTCTACTGAAGGCTCTCTTCTCCATATCCTCTGAACATGTTGTATACATTTTTGAGGAATTAAGGGGCCACCTGAGAGCTGCATTCATTGACTCTTATCTTTTGCACTGTTTTCTATGCTAATTCTTCAGCAAACCCAAGCAAAGCCCACTTAAAACTAAGTCCAAATCTTTATTCTCTTCTAGTCCTCTAACTTAGACCCAAACTTTGTGGACGGACCAAAAAGATCATATAAAAAGATCGTATAGTTCTCACTTGTCTCTTTGCCTCCCATATTAATTACATCATTCTGAAAATAAAAAAATAAACCTCTCTTTAGGTTCATTTTCAGCTCCCACAGTGGGAGCTATCTACTCCTGCCAGACTAACCATCTGCACAGAGCTTTTGCTTTCTTGCAGTTGGAACATCCCAGTTTAACTGCCTGGTCTGTTCTTGACTTGTGATGCTCAGAATCATCTGCTATGGGAAGTTTTCTGATTCCATAAGGCTGCATTAGAGGTCCCTCCTCTGCTCTGCCCCTCTATGCTAATCCACTTGCCCCTGCTATAGCCTCATTGCCTGCACTGGAGTTGCTTTCTTTGCTCTATGTTTTTCACACCAGTGTGGAAGTGCCCTGACTGCAGTGACCTTATGCAGGGCTTACAATTTAATGGGCACTTAAAGTTGTTGAATGTCTGATTAAATGAAGTGAATGATGAGCAAAAGAACTGATTTGTTTTTTTATCTTATGAACCCTATGGACCATGTAATTTGTTTTCCATTTAACCTTGACTGATAGATGAAGTACTATTAGGAATATATGGTGGGTATTCTAAGTTTTAGGGTTTTTCACATCCTTTCTCTTTCCCTCTTTACTCCATTCTGACTTCTTCACTGATACTATGGTATCAGTACATTTTGGAACTAAATGAGAGTGCTGAAATATTTTTAAAATTAACAAATTTGTTTATCATTGTGAAAAAGCATCTGCCATCAATGCCTTATCTTGTCAAGTATCTAAAGACCAAGTATCTCCCACACCCATGCTCTTATACAAACCTTATGAATGAGAAAATGTTATGTAAACATTACAGATGACTCTTCCCAACTGGAAAAATTTTGCTCTTTATAACACAGCTTAAAAGACAGCTTCTTTGTGAAACTCCTCTGACATCCCATTGCCAAACCACTGCAGCCATTCCATCTTTTTTCTTGGCCCATGGCATTGTTATATATTTGATTTCCCAATTAGATTGTGTAACTGATGTAATCAGTTTGTTATCTCCAGTGACTTATCTTAGTTGTCAGCAGATAGAAGGTTTTAATACAGGATTTTTGAATGAAATAATTAATGAAGAAATTATAAAAAGGGGAAGTCTGCTGACGACAGGAGAATGGATGAAATTATAGGCATGGAACTTTGTTAGGACTGGAGCTTTCTGAAATGGGTGATTTGGTTTAGCAGTAACAACTACAACTACTGGTAACAACTACATAGTAATGATATGCATAAGATGTTTCTTAGATGTTTAAATTCTTGAGTCCAAACCTACAATAACTACTCTTTCATGTCAGTAATTTAGTCTCCTTCATGCTAATCGCTAGGATATAATTATTTGAAGAAGGGGTCATTTACTAAGTGGTTATTGGTTATTATATATCTAATACTTTGGCTTCCCTGTTGGCTCAGCAGTAAAGAATCCACCTGCAATGCATCAGACACAGGTTCCATCCCTGAGTCAGGAACATACCTTGGAGAAGGAAATGGGAACCCACTCCAGTATTCTTGCCTGGGAAATCCCAAGGACAGAGAAGCCTGGAGGGCTACAGTCCATGACGCGCAAGAGAGTTGGACACGACTTAGCAACTAAACAACAAATAAAATCAAGAAGACTCATGAACAACGGTAGGAAGCAGAGGAGAACAGCGAAGGAGGATGCTTGTGGCTGGGGAGCTGGGCAAAGGCACCCTCCTTAAGAGTATTTTTAAAATGTCAATCCCAGGCGATATAACTCCCAAACTCTGTGCGAGAAGCCAGTTTCGGGGTCACCGTGGTACGGGCAGCCCTGGGGTCCAGCCCACCCTGACTGAGGGTGATAGGGTTGGGGTGAAAAGCTCAAGTCGAGAAGCAAAAGGTGCCAGTGTTTAGTTAGGTGTCAAAGTATTTGTTTAAGAAATTAGTCACCCCCTTGGCCAAGCCCAGGCACCGGCTGTTATCTTAACTGCCCTTTAAATGCTTCTCGGTGGCTTTTGTTCTTTGAGGATTATCGAGCATTTCGGTTCCACAGGTGCCCGCTGTTTTGAGAAAACTGTGTCGAAAAATACACAAATGGAAGCAGACCCTCATTTGTTGTTAAAACTGCCGTCTTTCGAGGGGTTCTTTTCTAAGACGTAAGACAGAGAGGGCTGACATAATCCCAGGATCCTAAATGAAGGGGATTTTCCTGCTTAACCTGGGTCACACCAAACTCAGGTGCAGACCAACTGAAGAAACCTTGCCTCCGCCCGCCTGCCTTCCTGCCCTCGTTCCCTCCTTCCTCTCTTCGGGTCCGACTCGTCCAGTCAATACAACTGTCATTGTGACTTAGGTCTTACCTTTTGGCAGTTCTCCAACTTCACCATTATTTGGTGGGGAGTGTCTTGGGGAAAAAATAATGTAACCTGAACGTATTTTCTGTTAATAGTTTAAAGAAGAGCTTTCGTCCTTATTTTGACTTCAGTGTTATCAAACTCCAATCACAGCGAACTGAAGACTGACTGGCTAGGATCTCGTCAGCCCTCTGAGGTTCAGGGGCGAAGCAAGGTGGCTCTCCCCTTGGCCCGAAGCAACCCCCTCCCACCAGGCAATGCGCGCCTCTCCCTCACGTGGAGACCCCGCCCCAGAAGGCAACGCGCGCCTCTCCCTCACGTGGAGACCCCGCCCCACCGGGCAATTGGTGCCTAGCTCACCTCACGTGGAGACCCTGACTCAGAAGGCAACGAGCACCTCTCCCCCACGCGGAGGCTATATTTGAGCGGTGTGTGCCTTGCCCGCAAGAGGGTGTGTGAAACTGCAGGATATGTGTTCTCTCTGACAGAGGCTCCCTCGTGTGGCTCCTGCCGACAATGACGTCTGTGACTTGAATGTTTACTTCATTCTCTTTTGAGAAGGGAAGAAGTCTTGGATCTTGCCCTCAGGAGCGGAGATGATGCTTTTTTTTTTTTTTTTCCTAGCACATTTTGTCTCCCTCAGAATAGAAAACTTTGATTTTCTTAGACTAACGTGGACTCTGGCGGAGTAATTGAACTGCCTGGGAAACAATTTGGGGTAGAGTCATTGCAGGATACTCCAACGCTGCTCTTGTCACATAGATGAGAGAAAGGAGTCGCTGAGACCTCTGAATACCCACTAGATTTAAGGCATTTTATAGCATTACTTAATCTTAGAGTATCTCAAGTAGTAATTGTCATTCCCACTTTTATAATTGAAGTATAGTTGATTTACAAGTTTAGTTTCAGGTGTACAGCATTGTGATTCAGTATTTTTACAGATTATACTCCCATTAAAAGTTATTACAAGATAATGGCTACAATTCCCTGTGCTGTGCAATATATCCTTGTTGCTTATCTATTTTCCAAATAGAAGAATGTGTTTTCCTGACATCCTTGCACGGGGGCCATGCTAATCTCTGTAATGGTCCAGTTTCAGTATATGTGCTACCAAAATGAGCAATGTCATCCCCTTTTTATAGAAGAGGAAACAAGTTCTCAGAGGTCCAGGGTCTCAAAATGGTGTAATAGGGAGGAGGGGTCCAAGAACTTTGTCCAGAGCTAAGTCCAAGGCTTTGCAGTAATGAGACCACCTACAAAAAGGTAAAATTTTATACTCAATTTCCTCTTGCTAGAGATGTTACATTTCAGAGAAATTTCCTTATGTTTCAAATCCAATAACCTCACATCTGATTATGTCACTTTTGGCTTTTGTAAACTGTGCTACATTTGCACATTTAGTCTCAAGAATAGTTATGAGATTTTTTTTTAATTTGTTTTACTGAGCGACTGAACTGAATTGACAACTAAAATTGCAAGATATTTCAAATGTACTATATTGTGATGATGTAATAAACATTGTGAAGGAATTCTCCCTAACTAGGTAATTGTGCTGTGCTGTTCTGTGCTTACTCGTTCAGTCGTGTTCCACTCTTTGCAACCCCATGGACTGTAGCCCACCAGGCTCCTCTGTCCATGAGAAGTCACCAGGCAAGAATACTGGAATGGGTTGCCATGCCCTCCTCCAGGGCATATTCTCAACTCAGGGATCAAACCCACGTCTCCCGCTTGCAGGCATATTCTTTATCATCTGAGCCAACAAGGAAGCCCATAGTTAACTAATACATCTGTTATTAGTAGTATTAGTATTATTGAGAGTTAACTTATAAAGTGAGACCGAGGGAGATGAAGTTGTATGCTTAAAGTTATTACAATTAGCAAATAAATTTCTTTCTCAAGTCTAGTGATGTGAAAGCCATTTTGATTCTCATAGCAGGCTCTTACATCTTATTTTAGAGTAGATCTTTTTTTTTTTTTAGTTTGTTGAAGAGGATCACTAAGTTCCCTCCTAGCCCTCCAGTTCTGAGGGTTGTGATCGTTAAGGGCTTTCACTTCTTGTCTCCCCTTGTCTTCAGTGCTCTGGTCTGGTGATGTTAAAGCCATAGAGAGGTTTAGTGATTTACCCTTGCTCACACAAGTGGTCTCTGCACCACCCAAACCTGGCATGCAGGCTCCCTGGCTTGTAGTCTTGCACTGTGGAGTAGGGATTGGCACTGGCCTCACTCTGCCCCTTTTCTTTGATGAGAGTTTATAATTTCCTTCTTGTCTTATCTTGTTTTGGTGGGACTAACCCACCTGAGGCTTTTGGGTTGGACACCTGACTCTGGCCTACCTAGTCAAAGTGTTAGTTACAAAAACAAGTTTATGGTCGAAATTGGGCCAAGGATAGGCAGCCATAGGGTTTGCTAACCCCTTGGGGAATCCCAAGTGTGCTTTTCATCTGGGCTTGAAAAAGGAGTTTTTATGGACTGGATACCTCTGCCTCCCCAAGAATTCATATGATGAAGTGCTAACTTCTAATGTATTTGAAGATTGGGCCTTTTGGAACGTAACTAAGGTTAAATGAGATGGACCTCAAATCCTGTAGGATTAGAGTGCTTATGAGAAGAGGAAGAGACATCAGAATGTGTTCTTCTCCAAACCCCCAACATATGCACACACCGAGGAAAGGCCATGGGAGGACACGGGAAGGAAGTGACCATCTGTAAGTTAGGGAGAGAGTCCTTACTTGGAACTGAATCCTGCTTGTTGAAGCTTTTCTCTTTGACTTCCCAACTTCTAGAACCATGAGAAATAAATTTTTGTGTTTAAGCCACCCAACCCATGGTGTTTTGTTATGGCAGCCTGAACTGGGAAAGGAAGTGATAAAAGCCCAGCTGGGAGCCACTAGTCATCATCTCTGCTGCCAAGTAAGGAAGCTGACAGATGGAGAAAGAGCTGTGAATGGGTGACAGTGGGTCTGGACCCTAGACTGGTCAGTACATAAACTACTATTTTTGTTTAAACAGCTATAATGGGGCATAATTCAGATACCATACAATTCACCCATTTAGAGTGTACAATTCAGTGTACACTGAGAGATATGTACAATCATCACTAGAGTCAATTTTAGGATAGTTTCATCATCTCAAAAAGAAACCCTATCCCCTTTAGTTCTCACTCCCCTTTCTCCCCTTCTCTCCAGTCCTAAGCAACCATGCTTAGCAACCATCTTTCTGTCTCTACAGAACTGCCTATTCTGGTTATTTCATATACATGGTATTCTGTGTCTTCTCACTCAGCCTAATGTTTTCAAGGTTAATTCATATTATGGCATGTATAATTTCTTTCTATGGTGAAATAATATTCCACTGTACACAGAAACCACGTTTTGTTAACCCACTCATCAACTGATAGACATTTGAGTTGTTCTCACTTTTGCTTATTATTAATACTTCTATAAAATTCATGTACACATTTGAGGTAGATTTATGTTTTTATTTATTTTGAATATGTATCACAGGGTGGAACTTCTGGATCATATGATAACTCTGTTTAATTGAATAACTGCTAAACTGTTTTTCAAAGTGGCCACACTGTTTTACATTCTCACCAGCAGCGAGTGTTCTCATTTCTTTGCCAACATTTACTATTCAGTTCAGTTCAGTTCAGTCGCTCAGTCGTGTCCAACTCTTTGCGACCCCATGAATCACAGCACGCCAGGCCTCCCTGTCCATCACCAACTCCTGGAGTTCACTCAAACTCACGTCCATCGAGCTGGTGATGCCATCCAGCCATCTCATTCTCTGTCGTCCCCGTCTCCTCCCACCCCCAATCCCTCCCAGCATCAGAGTCTTTTCCAGTGAGTCAACTCGTCGCATGAGGTGGCCAAAGTATATTATTTGACATTTAAATTCTAGCCATACTAGTGGGTGTGAAGTAATATCTTATTGTGGTTTTGATTTGCATTTCTCTGGTGAATAATGATGTCAAACATCTTTCCTTGTGTTTATTGGCTACTTTCTTAGAGAAATATCTACTTAGGATATTTGTCTTAATTATTGAGTTGTAAGAGTGTTTATAGCATCACTAACTCAATGGACATGAATTTGACCTAACTCTGGGAGACAGTGGAGGACAGAGGAGTCTGACATGCTGCAGTCCATGGGGTCCCGGAGTTTGGCACAACTTAGTGACTGAACAACAAAAAAGAGTGTTTATATATCTCAGATACAAGTCCCTTATCCGATACAATAATAATGAAAAGTTTGAAATACTACAAGTTACCAAATTATATCACAGAGTCCCAAAGTGAGCAAATGCTGTTAGAAAAATGGCACCAGTAGACTTGCTCAATTCAGTGTTGCCACAAACCTTCAGTTTGTAAAAAGTCCAGAATCTGTGAAGTGCAATGAAGCGAAGCACAATAAGACAAAGTATGCCTGTATTTGAAATTCAGTTCATTTTTGCCTTTTGAGTCAATATATTTTTGTTAATCCTGCTTATACTTTAAGTACTTGAAACTGAAAGAGCGCTAACCAATATTTTTCTCTAGACTGGCTTTCCCAAAGATTGAGATTTAGAAATACATTTTAGTGTTTACAAAGCTATCACATGGTCTTATTTTATCTTTGCTCACCTTAGGAGGTGTGAAAGTGGGTATTTTCATCTACATCTTAAAGGTGAAGAAACTTGAGGCTTGAGAGGCTTTGACTTCATAATGGGCATATCTGGAACAGAACCCAGGTCTTCTGATCCCTAGTTCAAAGCCCTTCATATAATGTTGTCCTGAGAGGCTCACTGGGCTTCACAGATGTACTTTCCTGATGTGCCTGTGAGAAGCATGTGCAGGACAAAGAAATATTGCCCCAAACGATGACATAGAAGCAAGGTCTCAGAGAATGAGTCATGACTGAGTTATAAACCAAGAGACTGAATTCTAGTGCCCACTCTAAGGGAAAACCACAGAAACATTTTTTGAAGTCATAATTCTAAACAAGTAAAACCTCGTACCCCTGCCCCCCGCCAAATGGTTTGGGATATTTGTGGTAGATAATTTACATTATCTTAGGAACTATACAAACTCTTTAAACTGCAAGTCCAACATCTAAGGAGGCCAATTTGGCATTGATTTTTAAAATAAACATAATTGTAATGAGAGTTGAAGCAAAGGAAATTAAGCAGAGTGTGTGCTGTACTTGGCATGTATCTAAAGGCTCAGTTAGGGCCAGTGAGGAAGGTCCATTACTTGGCGTGAGTGCTGAAAAATTTTTTTGTAATTGCTCTCCGCTGTAGGTCATTATGTTTTTATTTAAAAACTGTTTCAGCCACATTTTCACATTTCAGTAGGGTGCTGACAAACATAATTGTGCACATTAATAGTGTCAACTTAAAAGGAAGAATGGTTACAAAATTCTCCATCTTTCTCCAAACTGAGTCAAATTCAAATAGCTCCACTTAAAAGATAAATGCATGTCTTGTTCATTCTTATTCACGTGCGCATGATAGACAGGGATGGAGAGTGAACAGTCAGTGCCAGCAGCACTCTGTTTTGGCCATCAAGTTGCCTGTTAAGGGGACGGTTCACAACTGGAATGCAAGTTTCCTTGTGACTCAGCTGAAGGAGGAGTGGTAGTGATGGACGTGGAGGGCTGTAAAGTGTTTTATAGTAATTTGTAGTAGGGAGGGGTTAGGAAATTTCTCATTCATTAAGTCCTCCCCTCTTACAACTAAAAGCATTTTCTAATGACTCCCTGTCTATTTGAGAACCAAAAATCCTATTTAGATTATGAATTATTGCATATGAAGATTATAAAAAGGAAAGCTTTTTGTATTATTTAGAAATATGTGCACATACATATTAATCTATGAACCATTTATGATGACAGCAGAGATAAAAATGTTGGACCCAAGTTGAAAGCCAAGCTGGTGTTCAGAGGGGCTATCTGCTAAGTGAAGAGGTCCAGAGAGCAAAGCAGAAAGTTGAGGAAGGAAAAATAGCCCATGCTTAGTCCACGAGCTGGCAAATACGATAAATACTCCTTACCATCACCAATCTGTGTCACACAGACACTCAACCAAGTGAGTAGAAAGCTTCCTGGAAGGCCCCCAGACTGAAATGCTTTCTCACAGCTTGCTGTCATCTGAAAGTTCTGTGGAGGACAGCTCTACTGCTGGGCGTGGGTCAGAACAGCTCAGACCCAAGTTACCAGCACTGGGGAATTCCATTCTTTACTGGTTGTTAGGAGAGACAGCCAGCCGTCCTCCCTACCCCTACCCCGCCCCCCCCCCAGAGCAATAGTTGGTCTCCCTTTCCATTTCTATCATCCTTCTGTCTTATGGGGCTGGGCAAAGAAACAGAAAGCAGTGTCTGTCTTTATTTTCCTTAGGCCATCCTCCTTTTTCTCCAGCCATACACTGAAGACTAAGCTCCTTATGTCTTCCTTGCCTCGGGACAGATAGTTCTTGCCCAAAATTGATTCTCAATGGATTTTGTTAAATTGAATTTAACCTGCAATCTGTTTTGTTTCATTTGTGGCTCTATTTACTTTACCTCAACAGTAATGACAATGCAGGGTGGTTTTGTAGTAGTTCTTTATACTGAAGTGTCCACCTCTGTTTTTTTTTTTTTTTTGATTATTTATTTATTTGCATTACAATAGTTTAATATGAACAATCAGAGCTAATGAACAGTATAACAATATTTTACAACTGAAATAATTAAAATAAACTATAAAATTACTACATAAAACAGGTCTGATCTAGCTAATTTACTTTCTATAATCTCTTCAGTGCTGCAAAACCATTTCTTTCTTTTTTTTTTTTCATGTTTTAATAAACACTTCGTCTTTTTGTATTGCTTTCTTTTTCATCACAATAATAGAAATATAACACCATATATCACTGTAAAACACATTTCCACATAAATGCTGATAAGCACAAAATATTTTTCATCATTTACATTTTACCTGTAATAATATATGGCAGGATTAAAGCTGCATCCATCATGTGTCTAACTAACCTTGCTGTAATGAATTTTTAAATGTAATGGTTTCTGTCGCAAAGTAAAATCGTACATAATGTCTAGTGACACAGTACGATGGTGGATGGGTGGTTTTGGAAAATGGAAATGCAACTTCATTTTTAATTAGATTAATAAACTTCACCACCTCCACCTCCAGCCAGCTTCCCAACCCTCCCTCCCACCACCATTATTTATTTATTTATTTATTTTAAATGAGGCTTTTAATTAATGTTTGACAGAGCTGATTCAGGTTGAATAGACTAAATTTCTTTAAACAAACTTACTTATACTCCAGAGTCCTTTAAAAACTTAATAGCATTTATACATTGAAGGTATTTGATTTTCTTGTAACTAGCACTTCAAATGCAACAAGCATTTGAAGCAACAAGCATTTGACCCAACAAGTAAAACTTTCTACAGTTCATAACTTTTATAAATAAAATAAATTAAATGTACAGTGAATAAGTTCTCTGAAATATTTCAATATTCCTGCAGGTTCAGTAACATCATAAAATACATATCAACTAAAATTCACAAATCTAAAAACCTGTTAGGCATTTTTAGGCGTTTTAAGTTGGAAATGAAGACCAATGTTACATCGTAATATGCCAATTACAAATAGTACTTCAAATAGCAAATACTACAGTTTGTCCCAAACTTTAAAAACTATTCATGAACTCAACACTGAACTATTGATGGCTATGAGAATTGTTTCCTAGCCTTTTTGAAAATTTCAACCCATTTACGTTTAAGGTAATTACTGATAAGTACGATCCCGTAGCCATTTTCTTTATTGCTTTGGGTTCAAGTTTATACACTCTTTCTGTGTTTCCTGTCTAGAGAAGATCCTTTAGCATTTGTTGGAGAGCTGGTTTGGTGATGCTGAATTCCCTCAGCTTTTGCTTGTCTGTAAAGCTTTTGATTTCTCCTTCATATTTGAATGAGATCCTTGCTGGGTATAGTAATCTTGGCTGTAGGGTATTTTCTTTCATCACTTTAAGTATGTCTTGCCACTCCCTTCTGGCCTGAAGAGTTTCTGTTGAAAGATCAGCTGTTATCCTTATGGGAATCCCCTTATGTGTTATTTGCTGCTTTTTCCTTGCTGCTTTTAATATTTGTTCTTTGTGTTTGATCTTTGTTAATTTGATTAATATGTGTCTTGGAGTATTTCGCCTTGGGTTTATCCTGTTGGGGACTCTCTGGGTTTCTTGGACTTGGGTGATTATTTCTTTCCCTATTTTAGGGAAGTTTTCAACTATTATCTCTTCAAGTATTCTCTCATGGTCTTTCTTTTTGTCTTCTTCTTCTGGGACTCCTATGATTCGAATGTTGGAGCGTTTAACATTGTCCCAGAGGTCTCTAATATTGTCCTCATTTCTTTTAATTCGTTTTTCTTTTTTCCTCTCTGTTTCATTTATTTCTACAATTCTATCTTCTAGTTCGCTAATCCTGTCTTCTGCCTCTGTTATTCTATTGTTTGTTCCCTCCAGAGTGTTTCTGATCTCATCTATTGCATTATTCATTGTATATTGACTCTTTTTAATTTCTTCTAAGTCCTTATTAAATCTTTCTTCCAACTTCTCAATCCTTTTCTCCAGGTTATTTATCTGTAACTCCATTTTGCTTTCAATATTTTTAATCATTTTCACCATCAAAATTTGAAATTCTTTATCAGGTAAATTCCCTATATCTTCTTCTTTTGTTTGTGTTGGTGGGCAATTATCTTGTTCCTTTACTTGCTGGGTATTTCTCTGCCTCTTCATCTTGCTTATATTGCTTTGCTTGGGGTGGCCTTTCCCTCTTCTTGCAGTTTGTGGAGTTCTCTTTATTATGTAGTTTCTTCGCTGTGTGTGGGGTTGGACGGGTGACTTGTCTGGGTTCCCTGGTTAGGGAAGCATGTGTCGGTGTTCTGGTGGGTGGAGCTGGATTTCTTCTCTCTCCTTTAGAAGACAATGGGCTGCTTTTCTGGGAGCCTGATGACCTCTGCCAGTATTCAGAAGTTGTTTTGTGGCCTTTACTCCACGTTCAAATGTTCTTTTGATGAATTTGTGGGGGAGAAAGTGGTCTCGCCGTCTTATCCCTCCGCCATCTTGTTCCTTCCTCCCCAGAACACTGGATTCTTATATTCCACTTGGTCGTGGAGTATCTCTTCCCAGCTGCTCCAGCAAGGCGCAGCCGCTGTACCTTACCTTGGACGAGGGGTATCTCCTCAAGGCCGCCCCTCCTGCTTTGAATGTGGATCAGCTCCTCTCGGCCCTCCGGTGCCCAAGCAGCCACCGCCTCCTGGACGTGGTACAGCTCCTCTCGGCCACCGCCCTAACCCTGGGCGCGGGGTAGCTCCTCTCAGCCACGATTCTGCACGTGGTCGGTTGCGCCGGAGCCGGGCGTCTCTCGCGTCTGCGCCGCCGGAGCCGGGCGTCTCTCGCGTCTGCCTCCACCTCTGTTTTTTGCTTTTGAAGATCAAGAAGTTATTTCTTGCCTCTTCTAGCTGAGGCTCTAAGTATCTATTTGGTCATTGAGAAATATTCAAGTAGAAGTGGCTGTTTTCTAGAAAGATCACAAAAGGCTGAGCCAATATAAAGATCTCTCAAGAAATTTTAAATATCTGTTTATAACAAGAAAGGAAATGCAAATATTTATCCAGGAAAAATGTTCCTTCCAGTGCAAATTCCCAGTGCAAATTCAAAGAAATACAAATTAAAGCAAGTTTGAAGTGCCATTTCAGTTCAGTTCAGTTCAGTTTCTCAGTCGCGTCCGACTCTTAGCGACCTCATGAACCACAGCACGCCAGGCCTCCCTGTCCATCACCAACTCCCAGAGTTCACACAAACTCATGTCCAGTGAGTCGGTGATGCCATCCAGCCACCTCATTCTTTGTCGTCCACGTCTCCTCCTACCCCCAATCGCTCCCAGCATCAGAGTCTTTTCCAGTGAGTCAACTCGTCGCATGAGGTGGCCACAGTATTGGAGTTTCAGCTTTAGCATCAGTCCTTACAATGAACACCCAGGATTGATCTCCTCTAGAATGGACTGGTTGGATCTCCTTGCAGTCCAAGGGACTCTCAAGAGTCTTCTCCAGCACCACAGTTCAAAAGCATCAATTCTTCGGCGATCAGCTTTCTTCACAGTCCAACTCTCACATCCATACATGACCGCGGGAAAAACCATAGCCTTGACTAGACGGACCTTGGTTGGCAAAGTAATGTCTCTGCTTTTTAATATGCTATCTAGGCTGGTCATAACTTCAACTACTTAAATTAGGTAATATCTGAACATGATAATCAAATATGCTAATGTGTTTGTAGTGAATCAGATTTATTTTTACAACTGTCTTGGAAAGCTATATGACAATATTAGTCAATGTCTACCAATAGGATCTTAGTGAGCACAACCCTACAATGGAAATGGTGGCCCTGAACATAAAAAAGTTTATCTTGTAAACTTTGCTCCTGGGTTTTTTTTCTCTGAAAGCGTAATAGAAAATAAATTAAAAACTGTATATGAAGATGCTGAGAACTTCTATTGCTAGTAGTATTACAGATTTGGTTACCTGAAAATCTTCTCACAATAGACATCTTGAAATGATAGGTAAAATATAATAAATCTAAGTTAAAATAAATGAATTAGAGTTACATGTATCAACATGACTAAATATCAAAACTACACTATTAACAGAAAAGCTCACATACAGTATGATGACATTTAGGAAAAAAATTTAAAAGTTAAATAATATTGCATACTGCCTTTTGATGCATACATCTATTTTTTAAAGTGTACATTCAACTAGGAATAATATCAAATTCACATTACTGATCATCTTTTGGAGGGACCAGGGAGTTTTTTTAATCAAGAATGGGGCTGTTACCACATCTTTAAATTTTCTTTTTCTTAAAAACAAAAGATCTGAAACAATGTCAAAAACTTAAGATTTGACAGAGGAACATTCATGCTAGAAGTGTTTTATAATAAAAAAATAGATGTTTACTCCAATATTTTAACAACTATTACAGACATTCTAAATGTTCAATAAATTTTGGAATTATTAGATAAATCATGCCATTTGAATTTTATACATTATTTTATCATTAAAAGTGAACACTTGTCAGGCACATGACATAAGCAGATTAAACACAGGTAGTTTTGTATAACAGATTCCATGGAGAGAGTCATTTGAAGGAATATCACTCTGAAATCTAATAAATAGAGAATCAATCTAATTCTCTTCTAAGAGTTCTCAAGACTTTATCAGGAACTCCTTCATTCCGAAAGCACAGTAAAAGCTTTTAAGATTATCTTTCTGTACATCTTATTTTTACTATCTCAGAGGCTAGTTAGCTACCAAGTAAGACTTTATTCCTCCTTTCTCCATATGTTTAACTTGACTCCAAGACCAATTCTACAGACTATATTTTCATCCCTTCTTAGATTCTGAATTTTTTTCTATTGCCAGTAACTCTGAGCCCTTTCCCATATAAACCACTCAAACATGTTTCAAAGCCTTTCATTCTTCCTTATTCATTGTCTCAATTTTGCAAATTTAAAGGTCCTAGAACTGAATTGGCAAAGAAGGAATTCTTAGCCAGTGGAGGAAAGGGAGTGGTGTTACATACACTGTGTTAATAATTTATTTTTCCTGCTAGTTAAAGCAAGTGAAACATTTGTATCTATTGTTGAGCAAAGAAACTTACCCTATAAAATTCATATTTACTATAACAACTATTGATTTGAACTGAAATGGTCCCTATTTCAACAAATAAGGTGGGCTAGGTATTTAAATCCACCTTCCCAGTGGGAAAAAAGTAAAGATACACGATAAAATATTTAAAAATATTTATGAAAGCAGCAAGATGCTGAATAATAAGGAATTATTGGACCAATATCTAAAAGAAGGTGGAGAACAAAAAAGTTGAAACCACAGTGCCCAGAAGGCATTTTTCGTATCTTTTCAATATGCATCTCAGTTGTAGGACCTCAAAAGTCACATGGGACAGCAGGCAAAGTTCATGGCTCACTCAAGTTAACGGTCTGAGCAGAAGCTCTTAGAAAATGCTGACAATCTTAGAGAGCTTCCCACTGTGAAGTAAAGATCTGGAAGTTGATCTGTCCAAACTCCTGACTCCAGGTGAATATACTGACAGAATGGGTAAAGGAAAACAAAGAACAACCTATACCCAGAATTTGCAACTGGAATTGCTACGGAGTCTAAAGAACTCTATCTATGAGCCTAATTTATAATTGTCCCAGGATAGTAATACATAGAGTCTAAAGAAAACAAACCAACATGTAAGGTCGAAACGGCCCAATGATGTTGAATAAAAGAACCCAGATGCCAGATAGATAATATAACAGGCTTTAATGGCCAGGCGCCCCCAGGCAGGATCCCAAGACTCGACAAAGCCAGGCCGAACAAAGGCAGAGAGCAACTTTATAGCCTCACAGTAAGGAACAGCGAAAGTCTTCCCAAAAAAGGCAAGGCTTGGGACGGCGGTCTCTCAAAGGTCAGCTAGTCGAGGTGGCGAGACCGGGTTGGTTGCTCTGGAGGTTAGGAGGGAGGGTTGATTCCGGTAGAGAGCTGTTGCGTCAGAGACTCTTCAGCGGTTTGGCGGGACTTTTTCCCGCTGGCTGGAAATGAAGAGGAGAAGCAGCAGCCAAGATGGCCACCGGGGTCCGACCTTACACAAAACAAGACAAAAAACCTAAAAAAACAAACAACAAACCAAAAAAAACAAGTTCATAGATACAGAGAACAGATCATTTATTACTGGTTGCCCAAGGTGGAGGGTGGGCTAAGTGTGTTAGTCGCTCAGTTGTGTCTGACTCTTTGCGATCCCATGGACTGTAGGAGCCATCAGGCTCCTCTGTCCATGAAATTCTCCAGGTAAGAATACTGGAGTGAGTTGCCATTTCCTTCTCCAGGAGGGCGGGGTAAAGAGTGGGATAAATGAGATAAGGAAGTCAATAACAGAAAAAAAAACACAACTAAATTATGCTTTTAATTACATTTGAACCAGAATCAGAAGCGCTGAGGTGAAGCTTCTGTGGCTTCATGTGTCGAGGGACTATAGAAGTTGAGGTTACCTAGGCTGTTCCTAAACATCTATAAGTAACTATGAGCAGCAGGGGAGGAGCTGGGGGAGAACTGCGCATCAGGTGTTAACAGCAGTTTTTCTGAATGCTCTCCCTCCTGCTTTTCCCGGTAACTTTAGTTTTGGAAAACACCTTGCCTGCTCTAAAGTAAACCAAGCCACCTCCCCCAGGGGTGTACCCTGGCCAGGCCATGAGTTGTGTCTACTTTGATCCCAATTCCAGGAGGGAAACGACCCCAAAAAGAGCTGGAATCTGAGGGCTGGAATCCAGGCTGGTGGTGAAGATGAACATACTTCCAAAGATGAGAAAAACCTCACTTGTTCTAAATCATCTTGCTTCCTGCCCAACATGCAAACTAGAGTCCTTGTTTTTTGTGAGGGGTGTGCAGTTTATCCTGGTAGGAGGTAAAGGCACTTTATGTTTTATTGTTTGTGAAAAATTAGCTGTCCCTTCCCACATTATTACACAGGAATCTTGCAGTCTTGGTGTCTGAGGAACACACCCAGGGGCAGAAACAGTTCACCAGAAACTGAACTAACACCAAAGTGTGGAGGAGAGCCATTCCAAGATGAAAGATGTTTCCCAGGGCCAAGTGAGGTGATGGAAAAATAAAATGCTAGACAAGTACATACATAAATGTAGAAAGGGTACCTCTTCTCCAGCTTCATGCAGTACTTAGGGCTTGATTTTGCAAAGTGCCTTTCATACAAGCTGTTTCCAAAACCACTTTACAGTTAATAAAAAGCTCTGTATTAGCTATTTGCTGGTATGCAGTAATAAATCATGGTAGAAGCACAGGAAAAAATTACATCCAGGAGATGACAGAGCTGTCAGCTGTCTATGGGGTGGGACAGATTGAGGATCTGGGGTTGGGGTACCACAGAGCTGATCTACATAGCTGACTTCACTTTTCCCAGGTCTTAGGGAGCTCTGTCAAGCAAGGATAACTATTTTTTGAGCGGTAACCACAAGATTGGCTTCTCAAAATTTCTCAGGCTTCTCCCACCTCCCAGTTCAATTTTCAAGGAAGAGGTACCAAACCACACATGATTTGCCACTTATTAGTTTTAAGTATAACTAAATTGAGGGTGAAGGCTTGAAGACAGATACATGTGGTACAAAATTAAGAAGAAGAAATTTAACTAAATTTTTAGCCAAGATCCACTCTCACCGTCAGCCCCCAACGAAAGATTTTCAAACAGTGAATCTCTAAAATGGAGTTTATTCTGGAAATTGAAATAGAAACTGCTTTGTTAGTTTTACAAGGTAGAGAAGTTTTCCCAGCTTTACATTGTTGAGAGCAAGCAATTTCTCGTCAGTGATTGTGAAACAGAAACAGTAGATGGCGATGTTGCCCTTATTTTGGGGGAAAATAGGGCATCAATGGACAGGAGTTTGAGCAAACTCTGGGAGACAGTGAAGGACAGGGAAGCCTGGTGTGCTCCAGTCCATGGGGTCGCAAAGAGCTGGGGCATGACTGAGCGACTGAAGGGCAACAACAAAGCGGGGCTTGTTAGAAGCTGGTGAGATGTGAGGTGCTGCGTGGTAGGCCGCTTCAATCCCGTCGTTCTCTCTGTGGCCCCATAGTCTGTAGCCCACCAGGTTCCTCGGTCCATGGGATTCTCCAGGCAAGAACACTGGAGTGGGTTTCCATTTCCTTCCCTAGGGGATCTTCGCAACCCAGGGATCCTGCTCCTCCTGCATTGCAGGCAGATTCTTTACTGCTGAGCCACTAGGGAAAACATTTAAAATCTGGAGTTAAAATGTTTCAGTTGTGTTAGAAATGCACACATTGTCCCAATAGAAGTTGAGAGTTTCTCTCAACTTCATATGAGCCTTTTATAGCCCTCTGTTGTTTTGAGGGTGTGCTTTTATATTCTAAGGTGTAGCCAAAAAATAGGTGTAGGGAAGGAACTTACACTAACCCTGGGCCATTTACTCTGACCTCATCAAAGGAAGCAGTCAGGAGCTGACAAAAAATCTATCAAATTACCAGTTTTGAAATAAAGTACTCCAGATACTTGTTTGGAAGAAAATGGTAGACAAATTGTAGAATTGATATACTTCTACAATAGTGAATTTTAGGAACTCATTAAAAAAAAGCAATGGTAATAATTATATTACATATACATCCATCATTTAGTGAGTGTTTGCTATGAGTCAGGTAGTGGGTCAGGTATTTTACGTGTCTGCTGTTATGTAGTTCTCAAAATAATCTACAAGGTAGTAATAATCATTACTCCCATTTTACAGATTAGGCTTTCAGCAAATGGAAGGATTTTTCCTGAGTATTTATAGTTAGTCACCGGATTGCTCAGAATTCAGTTTTAAGCTTGTCTGACATTTTACCAGTTTCTCTCAACTATAAAATGAATATGTCTCACTGTGTCTAAAGCTGGTCAAGATTAAGGCAAGTTTACTGTTTTCAGGTCTATGGGGTCACACAGAGTCGGACACGACTGAAAGGACAGCAGCAGCAGCACTGTTTTCAGGATGAAACTTCAAAGCATATATATGATATATAAAAATATGTACATTTCAAGAATGGGAAATAAAGAAGCCTGTGGGGTTGGAGGAAATACTTTTTTGTTGTTAGATCTTTGAGTATCCTACCCAAAATATTCAGATCAAATTTGTGCATAGGTATAGGTGTGAATGAGTACTTTATGTACATGACATTTAAGGAGAAGGAAATAGCAACCTACTCCAGTATTCTTGCCTGGGAAATTCCACGGAGAGAGGAGCCTGGTGGGCTACAGTCTGTAGGATCGCATAGAGTTGGACACAACTGAAGCAACTTAGCATGCACATGAACTGAAAATTCAGCCTGCTTATTTTTTAATGGTACTGTTGCCAACTTTAAAAAGCTATGTGGTGCAAAGTTTTTATAAACTTCCATCTCATAAATCAATAAAAATATTTCTTAACCATTCTACTCAAGTATAAATTCATGTCAAGGAAACACTTTTCCCACAGTGACACTGGGCAGTAACCTTTTCATATTATCAAACTGCTCTTTATTGTGAGTCCATCATGATGACTTAGCATTAGAGCTTAGCAAGTTCCACTTCCAACAGGCGGTTAAAGACAACAGTGGATAATCTCATAAGCAGTACAGGGAAGCTCATTCAGAGTCTCCATGGTACAGAATATATGTTCCTCCTTTGTGAAGTCAAGGAACTCGTCAGAACCAATCACATCTTCCTGAAGTACTGACATGATAGTAAAGAATTCCTCAAGCGCGTCCTTGTGAAGTTAGTAGCACTTCAAATAAGCACAGTGAGCAAAATATTAAAAAGCCTTTTAAAACCTGCCTTTGGAATATCTTGACTTTGAGGGCTTAGACTGGAAGAATTGAAGAGGAAAAAAAAAAATGTGCCAATCTAATTCCGAGTTGGGGTTTAGCTCATGCCTCTTACTATGTCGTCAAGGCCAACCTAACTGCTCCGCATAGCCATTCATTTACTTCAAGGCAGTTTATGAGTCTTTATAGGAAAGGAGACAAATCTGAGTGAATACAAACCCCACACATGATACTAGACTCTAGACCCACCCCCTTATATTTAAAAGTTTGGGGGCAAGAGTACAAATAGATTTGTTCCATATTATCTCATTTTAGTTTTATACATCAAGCTAAAAGCTGTTGAATAAAATATGTTCTATCATCCTAAGTTGACAAGCATACCTTCCTAATGTCCTGGAAGTAGTCTGGATTCTCATAGTCCCCGAGATCCTGCCCTAGAACACAAATCCACAGGGAGAGCCGACTCCTGGCTGCTTAAGAGACCCTCTGTGCAAGTGTGTGAACACTTCAGTCCACATGTCCATGTTCTGTCCATTCTTCTCACAAACACCTTCCCCTTGCCCTCTACCCCCGGGGCCTTATGAATTTTGGAGGAAAGACACAGGGAAGAAGCTAGTGTGGGTTCTAGAAGCTGTCTGGAGCTAATGGAGTGGGAAATCTGGGGACCATGTTTGCAGTTGGTGGTTTGAGGGTTCCGGGTCATCATGCTCTCTTGACCCAGCAGACTTTTCACTGCATGGAGAGGAGCACAGCAGAGGGTGGTCAGGGCAGGACATACAAAGCACAGGGCCTGACTGGGGCTCTCTGCTGTTTATCAAAATGCCCCAAGTGTTAAGATACTCCATAATTAAATATGTATAAAGGTGGGCATCCCAGGTGGTTCAGTGGGTAAAGACCCTGTCTGCAATGCAGGAGACGCCAGAGATAAGGGTTGGATTCCTGAGTCAGGAAGATCCCCTGGAGGAGGGCACATCAACCCACTCTAGTATTCTTGCCTGGAGAATCCCATGGACAGAGGAGCCTGGTGAACTGCAGTCCGTTGGTTGCAAAGAGTCAGACACGATTGAAGCAACTGAGCACACACAGCATATATGTTAAGGTGGGCTTCCCAGGTGGTGCTAGTGGTGAAGAACCCTCCTGCCAATGCAGGGGATAAATGAGACACTGGTTCAATCCCTGTGTCGGGAAGATCCCCTGGAGAAGGAAATGGTGACCTGTTCCACTATTCTGGCCTGGAAAATCCTATGGACAGAGGAGTCTGGCAGACTACAGTTCATAGGGTCACAAAGAGTCAGACACAACTGAAGTGACTTAGCACGCATATGTAAAGGTAAGCTTCCTCTGTAGAAAAAAGGTCACGAGAGGACATAGAAGACAAAGAGTAGGGGAAAAGACAGGAAGCAGAGGCAGGAGATTGGTAAGGTAATGAGTTTGCATGCTCAAGCAGAGGAGAGCAGAGATGATCCAAGTGAAGCAGTTTGAGGAACAGTATCGACCACTGAACTGTGGAACCAGCATTTTAGAACTTGTTGCAGTGGTCTCCTTTGGGGGTGTACATTTCTGTGACTTGATTTCATACCCTGGCTTCAGTTTTACCCCATGGAGGTGAACACTGAGCATTCACTGATGCTGCTGTAGCACTATTCCCATGCAGTAACAGCCTGCTCTGCTTTCATAACCCCCTTGGAGCGAAGCGTCACCTCCCTGTCTTCTTTCCTCTAAGAACTCAGTTGTTTGCCAGACCTCAGGAGGTCATTTTCAAAATCCACATTGCAGGAAAAACACAGTCCTTTGGTGACCACAGTGTTGAGGGAGCCCGGCAGAGGCTTTGCCAGGAGGCAGGCTGTTGATCCTGGCAGGGTTTCTGCCCTGATGTGGACAGGGCACGGGAGACCAGCCTCCCCTTCTTGCTCTCCCTTCCTGCTCCCCTGCTGTGCAGTAGGCTTGGGTTTTTGAGACTCCCAGTGGAAGCCAAACAGCTTGTCTCAGGCCCGGGGTTTGTGGCCTGTGCCCATGGCCTTAATGTGCTCAGATGAACTTGACCACAGACCCACAGCTGGAAGATGACTCAGGGCCAGCTGCCATGGGACACTGAGCCATTCAGGTCTTAATGAAAACTGGAATATTGCAGATCACACCTAAGATGTACGTCATATAAAATGAACGTGGTAAGAGGACATGAAGTATTAACTGGGGTTTCCCACCTCTTTCCGCCCTGATGCTCTTGCCAGCTGGCCTCAGACCAGAGCCTGGCATTGTCCCTAAGACCCGGGAGGAACGTCAGGAGGGATCTGGAGAACAAAGACTGCAAAGTCTCAGCTCTTAATGTCAAAAGCCTTGGGTTCAGTGCTTTAAGGAGCTTGAGAGAACCAACCACAACTAGTACCAACTCATCTCCTACCCCCACTAAACAGAGGTGCCCTAGCCTGGGGGAAGGAGTTGTTGATGAGAGAAAGGAAATAAGAGTTTGAATTGACTGTGCATGTGACTGTGGTTGAGAGGATTCTGAACCCAAGCCTATCCTTGTATTTTCTGGGTCAGACCTGGAGAGGAAATACCAATATCTCCAGTGGGTTTGGTGATCCCAGAGAAAAGAGACCCTGTGAGTTAATTCCGAGAATTCAGACTTGGAAAGAACCTCCATGGCCAGGGTGTGCTCTGTGAGGCCAATAGACCTGGGGAATTCATGGAGCCTCCAGCAGGCCCAGTCTCATCCCTCAAAATACTATGAGAGAGCACCCAAAATTTCAGTGGCTCTCTGATTAGGGTGTGGAAGAGAGCGGACAGACAGCCTATGAACCCTGGGAACCACGGCTGTCAGGTTAGACAGCCACAGAGTAACTCCCATGGACCTGACAGATGGAGGCCAGGGGTCCCTGGAGATGTCCATGGGGCCATGTGGAGTACTGGTGGTCACTAAGGACAATGAGAGGAGGACTGTAGGTATCAGTGGGACAGCCAATCAGGTGGACTATTTTCCTCTCTGCATGCCATGGCCTTAGGTACCCTCCCCAGCTCTTCCCTCTCTTAGTGCCAGGGTTTTAGCGGTGAGTTTGTGTGGGTAATCTTGTATTTATATGTGGGTAATCTTGTACTTCGTTTGCTTTATAACTTTTTGAAAATTATACTTTAGTATCCCTCTCCCAGATCTAATAACTCACTTGGCATAAACAAATAGGCAAACTTGTCTGCATCTGTCTAGCCTCTCTTATTAGACTGTGTGTCGAGGGGGTACTTGTTGCCCTCTGTCCTTGGTTGCAGTTCCAAGAGAAAAACATCCCATTTTAATATCCTGTTTCAAGTAGGTGTTATTACTACCATAATACACACAAAGAAAGTGAGATTCAGAGAAGTAAGTTACCTTGCCCAAGGCCACTCAACCAGTGGTAGTAGAGGTGGAATTCACACTTCATACTTTCACGTTTCCCATCTTTGCTTTTCCATCACACCACACAAAGTTCTCTACTGCTAGCCTGACTCAAACGTCAATTTTTATATAAAGAAATAGTCCAACATAAAGTAAACATTCACTGTACACATGTATTTATGCACGCTCTCTCTCACACACACACACATACACACAAACACAAAGAAAAGAGAATAGAAAGAAAAATCTCCACCCAATCCAAACCCAAACAAAACAAACTCAAACCTCGTCAAATAATAACTGCTTCTTTCCAGCTTTTATCCAAAGGCATAATCCACACTGAGCTCTTGTCCTTTCCTCCACCCCTGCCTGCTCCTCCTCTTGTGTTTCTGAACTTGGTTCATGGCAATACCGCCACACAAACGAAAGCCCCCTCAAGTTAGAAACCAGGTTGTCATTTTATATTTCTTTCTTTCAAACTCTCCTCTCTGCTAGTGTCAAACTGTGAACCTTCGGAGTTGGAGTATTCCTCAGTAAAACCTTCCCTCTCTTTATTTCTTCTGCTGATACTTAAGAGAGGTCTTCGGACCTTTTTTATCTTCTTCAATATTCCCTAAAATAATTTTGGAAAACTATGTAACCCCCACATATTATCACTCTTCCCTCTAAAATGTTTTTCATGATCTCAAATATTTGTGGAGAATCTAATCCAACATATTATGAATACTGACACTTGAAAAGAAAAACATTTAATTCTTCATTATTTCTCTTTAAATGTATCCAATAAAATCTAAATACTAATGATTGATACTTGCCATCATTCATATTAAATAATATATATTTCAACAAATAGTGTTGCTACACTTGAATGTGCATATTAAAAAATCTGAAACTCAACCCATACCTCCTCATGTTTATATAAGAATTAACTCAAAATTATCATAGGCCTAAATTTAAAACCTAAGACCACAAAAAGTTTAGGAGAAAACATAGAACCACTGTAACATTGTAAACCTGGGTTAGTAAAGTGAATTCAGATGTAACAACAAAAGCATAGTCCATATAAGAAAAAAATTGATAAAGTAGACCTTACCAAATTAAAATATTTTGCTCTGTGAAAGACACTCCAAAGAGGATGAAAAGACAAGTCACTGACTGGGAAAAAATATTTGAAATTCACATGTCTGGCAAAGGACTTCAGTTCAGTTCAGTTCAGTCGCTCAGTCGTGTCTGACTCTTTGCGACCCCATGAATCACAGCATGCCAGGATACCTCTCCAAATAATAAAACAACCAATCCAATAAAATTATGACAAACTATTTCAGTTCAGTTCAGTCTCTCAGTCATGTCCGATTCTTTGCAACCCCATGAACCGCAGCACTCCAGGCCTCCCTGTCCATCACCAACTCTCGGAGTTCACTCAAACTCATGTCCATCGAGTCGGTGATGCCATCCAGCCATCTCATCCTCTGTCGTCCCTGTCTCCTCCTGCCCCCAATCCCTCCCAGCATCAGTGTCTTTTCCAATGAGTCAACTCCTCGCATGAAGTGGCCAAAGTATTGGAGTTTCAGCTTCAGCATCAGTCCTTCCAATGAACACCCAGGACTGATCTCCTTTAGGATGGACTTGTTGAACCTCCTTGCAGTCCAAGGGACTCTCAAGAGTCTTCTCCAACACCACAGTTCAAAAGCATCAATTCTTTGGCACTCAGCTTTCTTCACAGTCCAACTCTCATATCCATACATGACCACTGGAAAAACCATAGCCTTGACTAGACGGACCTTTGTTGGCAAAGTAGTATCTCTGCTTTTTAATATGCTATCTATTGGTCATAGCTTTCCTTCCAAGGAGTAAGCATCTTTTAATTTCATGACTGCAATCACCATCCGTAGTGATTTTGGAGCCCCCCAAAATAAAGTCTGATACTGTTTCCACTGTTTCCCCATCTATTTCCCATGAAGTGATGGGGCCAGATGCCATGATCTTAGTTTTCTGAATGTTGAGCTACCCCACATCTGAGGTCAGGGGCGGTGGCCGAGGGGAGCTACCCTTCGTCCGAGGAGTGGCGACTGCGCGTGTGCAGGAGGGCCGAGAGGAGCTACTCCACGTTCAAGGTCAGGAGGGGCGACAAACTATTTGGATACCATTTAAATATATATATATATATATATGGATGGAGAAGGAAATGGCAACCCACTCCAGTGTTCTTGCCTGGAGAATCCCAGGGACAGGGGAGCCTGGTGGGCTTCTGTCTATGGGGTCACACACATTAAAAAAAAAAAAAAAATATATATATATATATATATATATGGATGAAAGTACATGAAAAAATGCTCAATATCATTTAAAATGCAAACTAAAACTCTAATGTGATATTACTGAACACCTATTAAAATGGCTGAAGCTGAAAAACAAAACCCAGAAAACAATACCAAGCACTAGTGAGGATGCATTGTTGGTAGACATAGAAAACGGTACATTTTTCCATTGTGTTGGCTGGCCACAATGGGAAATGGACAGCCAAAAGTGTGACAGTTTCTTTAAAGTTAATTTTATACTTGCTGCTTGATCCAGTAACCCACTTCTAAGTATTTACCCAAGTGAGATGAAAACCTATGCTCACACACATGTTTATAGCCCCTTTATTCTAATGACCAGAAACTGGAAAAAATTCAAATGTCTTTCAACTGGTGATGTATAAGCTATGATACATCCACATGATGGAATACTCCCAAGCAATGAAAAGGAATGAACTGTTGGTGATCATAGTAAAATAGTAAAATGGTTGAAGTCAGACCTCCAAAGGTTGAATTATTCCATTTACATGATATTTCGGAAAATATTATAATACTGTGTCAACAACTATTGATCAGTAGTTACTGATGCTTGAAACTGGGGGAAGGATAGACTATAAAGGGTCACTGTATGAGAATTTGGAGCAGGGGCAGCTGTTCTGCATTTTGGTTGTGATAGTGAATACATTTGCCAAAAATCAGTACAACAGTAAGCTCCAGAGAGGAAATTTTATTGTATGTAAATTTCTAAAATTTATATATACATATATATGTATGAACTATATCTTTTTTAATAATTACAGATTTCTACACCATTTCTTTTTCTTTTTAAATTTTCATTTCCATGTTACCTCCCCAAGAATTTTATCCTAATGCACTATATCTTTATACTTGAAAGTCTGTTATTGATAACCCCATTATACTTCTCTGACATGAAGCATATATAAGTTGAAAATTAAGACATCAAAAGATTCCTTTTGATCATAAATCTATAAGAAATTCTAAAATGCTGATTAGATAGTTATTTCTGTCATTTATAGTAGTTCAAAATGTACCAAAACAATAGAAATATATCTTAAATTTTGGTAATTAATGTATATAAATTTATATTAAATGACTTACATAAAAAGCAAAATTTAGGGAAAAATGTATTTGTTAATCAGATGAATGTTTATATTTTGAATTGTCCCTTTGTTTTCAACGTCTCTGTCCCCACCCCAAGTCTTTTTACTCTGGGACATTACACCATAGTAAGATTCCTGGTGGTGAGAGAGGCCTTTCTTTTATTAAGCAAGAGAAGGGTGTGTTCTGGAAGAAGAGGCAGCCCAGACACCGCAGGCCTGTTTTCAGAATGACCAGTTTGAAGAAAGAAAATCTATGAAGGTGGAAGGACTCTCTGGGTAGAACTTAGACTTGGAAACCTGCTGCCTTTGAGCTCAGACTTCCCCATCTCTGCCTTGGCCGTTTCAGTAGCTTTAATCCAACCAGTCCATTCTAATGGAGATCAATCCTCGGTGATCATTGGAAGGACTGATGCTAAAGCTGAAACTGCAATACTTTGGCCACCTCATGCGACGAGTTGACTCACTGGAAAAGACTCTGATGCTGGGAGGGATTGGGGGCGGGAAAAGAAGGGGACGACAGAGAATGAGATGGCTGGATGGCATCACCGACTCAATGGACATGAGTTTGAGCGAACTCCGGGAGTTGGTGATGGACAGGGAGGCCTGGCGTGCTGTGATTCATGGGGTCGCAAAGAGTCGGACACGACTGAGCGACTGAATTGAATCCCCTATCTCCCTTCTGTTCTGTTCCCCATTCAGTCATCAAGCTTATCTCTCAGAAGGACAAACTTGACCAGTTTCCTCCTTGGATTACAAAGTTCACTGCCCAAATCTTCCCTCTCCCCTCCCACCCTCCAGAAACAGTACCCTCTTTATCTACCATATCCAAACTCTTGAGCTGCTCCCTTCATGATCTGGGTCATGAACACCCCCATTGTATCCTTGTCTGGCCCCACCTTCTCTTATCCCCCTCTTTCCCTTCCAGTCTGAGTGTTTTGAGAGCATGTTCCCTGCATCTCTCAGCTCTGAGCTCCTGAGCCTTGCAGAGAGCCTGACGTGTAACAGGCTCTGCAGGAGTAGCAGAACACTGAAATTCAGAGAAAGGGAAAGAAGCATACTGGGATTTCTTTCCAAATCACCATAAGATGTTTCAGTGTGGAATAGAAAGAGACAGAGAGAGCTTACAGCTATCAGACAATAAGGTTTATAGGCCCATTTAAAAATGATTTGTTCATGCCTGTGTGGCATTTTAATATTTCTGTGAAAAGGACATGCCAGATGTGAGCCTTGCCTTTTTAGGCTGTAATATCTGATTGGGAAGGACCACGTGTGTGTTCTCCCCATTTCTTCACACAGGGTGGGCTCTAAATATATATTAAATGACAATGAATTGCCAGAGGGTTAGGCTGGTTTGTTAATCTTGGCACTGGGGTTAACCATGGTGATGTTAATAATGAAATTCCTGTTTTTGAACCCAGCCCCTTTTTATCCACAATATGATATAATGTGGCTTTGAAGTCGTTTTATGAAGAGGAGAATGAAAAGAATGTTAGTGTTATAAAGTCCCAGTACTGTGTTTCTCCTGAATCCATCTTTTAGCTGCACTTCCATTAAAAATTGCTTGGTTTTGCAGGAGATGGGGGCCTCTTCTTTTCTTCCAAGAAGGAAACTTGGAAGTGGAGGGGGAAATTGAGCAGAAGGGGAAACTTACAGAGTGGAGATTCTACAGCAGATTAAACCTGCATGGAAAGACTGGACTCTGAATGAAGTTTGTGCCACCAGAAAGGGCCAAATGAGTCCCGGAGACAGGGCAATGTCATAGAGTCAAGCAACAGCATCAGTCATTACCCTTCACAGTGGGATCAAGGTCCAACCACAGAATGCCTGAGGGCTACCATGAGAGGCTGATTGGCATCCTTACAGTATTTCAATTCTACTTATTGTAAAAATCCGTAAGTCTTTATTCAGTGTGGCATCTCCATGGCCTTTCCAGATATGTGTAGTGGGCACATCTGAGCCTTTTGGAAGCTCTGGGGCTTCCTGGCAAGGTGAGTAAAAAAAGCCATTAGCAGAAGCAGTGATGGGTCTGTGAGTTACTTACCATCCTTTGTCAGCCTTCTTTTCCCTATGGTTCCAGGCCAATAATTGCTTTATGACACACAGCTTTGTCAGATCTTCCCAATTACTAAGATTCCCAGTAGCCTTAAAGAGCTCAGTGAATAAATGTATAAATTCTGTTGATGGAAAGGCTCTGAAAATTCAACACCCCCCATTTGTGTGACTTCATCAAGACTCATTACCGGAATGAGCAGTTCCAATCCATCAAAGAATTGGGTGATCTCAACTATCTTGTGCAAGATGGTGTCCCCAGATTCTGGCATGGCAGAGTATCTCTCTGACAAACACACCAAGGAGATGGTGATGAAAATCAGAGCTAAGTCTGAGGTTGGCTTCCATTGTCATGGGGCTAAGTTCCCTGGTTACCAGAGCACACATGTTGGGGCTAACTTTACCTTTTCTAAGTTGTATCAAAGCATCTACTTAGATGCTTTCTTTTGTACTATTCCTTCAAATAATGTAATTTGGTCACCTTCCTAATCCCTCCAAAGTAGATCAACATGCTGAATTTTTAACTGAAAGAAGACAGTGCTATACACAGATGGGTAGAACCAGGGGAGATGATAGGAGGGTCACAAAGAAATAGATGTGTTCAGCAATAGAAAAAATGGCCGCTTCCTTCTTTCCTGTAGCCAACTGGATATGGTGCAATCCTTAATTATTAAATGCCCTGAGAAGAAAGCAAAGGAAACATGGAGACTTTCTAGTGTCCTACTTTGACCTGGTGGCAGCTGGGAAGAAAGAGGTGGATTTAAAGAATGAGGGTGGGGTGAGGAAAGTGAGCAGGAATTCCCAAGGGTGGAGTTGCTGATGTTTTAGCCATTTGGGGCCCGGATTCCTGGAAGTAGGGAGGACACCGATTTTCTGGGAGAGGAAGTGTGCTGAAAAGGGCAGATAGGCCGAAATGTATGCCCAGTGGCCCATTGCCATGGAGAGGAGAGTGTGGAGTGTTTATTCTGAGGAGCTGGGACAGGAAGAGAACCGTGGCCCAGATAGTATCTGTGTCTTCTCTACAATTTCCATCTCTGACCACCAGAGTTTCTTTGAGTAAGAATTGTGGCCCCTTGAAGAACCACAGCACCCTATGTATTGTATGTATTTCTTTAAGCTTCTTCCCTTATTCATTCTGAATATCATAGTAAGAGCTGGTGGGTTGAAGGGAGCTCCAAGAAGTTGTAAGCTTCTGAATTAAAGAGTCGAAGACAAAACATGAATTGGGATAAGAAATTTGCCTCCAGTAAAATAAAATAAAATAAATAAAAACGTGGAGTGAAAAAAAAAAAGCAATAAACTCAGGTCAAATTGGGAGGGACCACAGGAATGATCTGGATACAACACTTTCACTGCAAGGAAAACAAAGCAACAGCAAAAAAGTTTCTTGCCTGGGTCACGCAGCTAAAGTAATAGGAAAATTAGAACAAGAATCCATGCTTGGCAATTGCTAATTCAGGACAATTTCTCCTCCACCAGGCTGTTTTAGCAATGGGTCCATACTAACCTCTGTATGTGTGTGTGTGTCTGTGTGTGTGTGAGAGAGAGAGAGAGAGAAGGAAAGAGAGGTAGAGATCAGTACCCATGGGCCCACAGCATACTAACACATACTTTTATGCTGATCTATACTAATCCTCAACAATGAAACACTTGGCCATTGGTAGATTCTCTGATCTCATCGGAGAAGGCAATGGCACCCCACTCCAGTACTCTTGCCTGGAGAATCCCATGGACAGAGGAGCCTGGTAGGCTGCAATCCATGGGGTCGCTAAGAGTCAGACGCGACTGAGTGACTTCACTTTCACTTTTCATTTTCATGCATTGGAGAAGGAAATGGCAACCCACTCCAGTGTTCTTGCCTGGAGAATCCCAGGGACGGGGGAGCCTGGTGGCTGCCGTCTATGGGGTCGCACAGAGTTGGACACGACTGAAGCGACTTAGCAGCAGCAGCAGCTGATCTCATAGCATACACATACCCCTTTCCTGGCTCTGGTGATGGACAAATACAGCGATGCCTGCTCTTCTGGCTTCTTTGGTAAGGCTGACTCACTGACTTCACAAGTTGATGGGACTCGTAATACATTTTATGGCCCCTGGACTGTTGATAGGAGAGACCCTCCCCAATCTGTGGCTAGGTGTTACATGGTCTTAAGGATGGGCAGCAATGCAAATTCCCACTCTGAATAGGAGTGCATCTTTCTGAAGCCCTGTTAACCATCTTACTGCTCTGGCCCTACCAAATTTGTTGCAGCAACAGATCTCATTTAGCACCATTTTTAGGGTCTCATTGTCCTCCATGGACAGATACCATAAAGAAAGATGTGAAATTAGCCTATTAAACACCAATTACCTATTTAAAAAGATAATTTTAAAAAATCTCCTATAAGCAGTTATTAGAGATATTAATGCCAAACCAGGTACAATTAACATGTGCAAGATCTTACCACACTGCATGTTCATTTGTGCCAAGGAACTGAGTTTGATTCTTTCTAAACTCTGCTATTGGCTGACCTTGCTGGGATTAGGTCAATTAAACACCAGTAATTTTTATCCAGATTCTCTGCAGATGCTACACATTAGACCAATCATTTGTTTTACTGTCCCTCTTTGCTAAAGCATCTGTTGTAGGTGGCGTCGTTCCAATCCCACTAATCAACAAATTAAGCTTTCCCAGGAACAAAGAGTAGTCCTTAAAATTTCTTGAGCTTCCTTGGCTTCCTCTGGGTGCACTATACTGGGAAAAGCCAGCCTGGTAAAATCTGAAGGGTGTCTAATGCTACCAAAAATGGGTGTGCTGAATCTTGCATGGTGGTCTCCCTGGTTTGCACTGAGGGCAGCATCCCACATACCACAAAGAATGTGATATACAGATGGGGATGCAAGCATGTCATGAGAAGGGCCAATTTGTGGGCACAGTTTGATAATGCAAGAAATGCTAGGAAAGCATAACTATTTAAACCTCACATTGTCCCACTGTTAATTGCTGGAATCCCATAGCAAAAACTTTTACTCTCCGCCAAAAAATCATTGTAGTTTCAATATTAATGAGTTAGCCATGGTGTCTTTATAAAATATGCTTTTAAAATTAATCTCCCTTAGGCAATTTCTCTCCCTACTCTTTTTTTTTTTTTTAATCTAGAGTGTTTTCTGACTCCAGTTCATTAATAATGTTACTATGACTGGCTTCCTTCAATGACACCTCACTTTCCAAGCCGATTATACTGCTCAGGTATTGTATAATACTTGGGCTTTTTATTGCACGTGTCTATTTCCCCCCGCTGTATTAAGAATGACAGGAAGAAAAATAACTCACAATTCTGAAAAGTTACCCAAAATGAACTTTTGGAGAAGAAAGCCCAGACCATTCCTAGATCAGGGTAAATCCCACAGGCTCCCAAAACTTATACTTTGCTTTCCTTTGATCAAGGTGTACTCTGGGTGTGTTCCTAAGAACTTTACTTTTTCTAGAAGGCTTATGAAGGGAGGGGCTGGTATGGCTAGAAAAAAGAGCTGACATTTCTGGGTTGGCAGGGATTAAGTGCTCTTTGGCAGCTATCTGATGACTGAGGTATACCAAAAAATCAGCCAAATCATTGAATACATTAATTTTGACATGTAACACTACAGATAGTTGGAGGTCACACTGAAAGAATTTGTTCCATCTCTTCTAACCTAGACTTTCTCCATATGGAAAGAAGGGGAGAGACAAGCAGTCATTTGAGGTGGAGTGTTCATGGGGGAGCGTCACCTGCAGTAAACCAGCACCAATCAGGGAATGGAGCTAGACAGACGCCAAGCACCTCCACTGTGCCTGACTCTGTGCTCAGAGTTCTAAAAGTCTTCCTTCCTTTAAGCCCTGTGGCAGTTTTGGGTAGGTCAAGAATAATCCCTACTTAATCACTGAAGTGAGGTGATTTGCAGAGTCATGGAGACAGCACACATCAGAGCAGGACCTCCAACTCTAGTCTCTTTCAAACTCCCACCGTCTTTGCTCTTATGCTGCCTGGGTAGAGCTCAGATAAGAAACAAGAAAGGTCTTTTCGTGTTAGTTAATAGCAACTTTTTGCAACCAAGGTCCATCTAGTCAAGGCTATGGTTTTTCCCGTGGTCAAGTATGGATGTGAGAGTTGGACTGTGAAGAAAGCTGAGCGCAGAAGAATTGATGCTTTTGAACTGTGGTGTTGGAGAAGACTCTTGAGAGTCCCTTGGACTGCAAGGAGGTCCAACCAGTCCATTCTAAAGGAGACCAGTCCTGGGTGTTCATTGGAAGGACTGATGCTAAAGCTGAAACTCCAATACTTTGGCCACCTCATGCGAAGAGTTGACTCATTGGAAAAGACCCTGATGCTGGGAGGGATTGGGGGCAGGAGGAGAAGGGGACGACAGAGAATGAGTTGGCTGGATGGCATCACCGACTCAATGGATGTGAGTCTGAGTGAACTCCGGGAGTTGGTGATGGACAGGGAGGCCTGGCGTGCTGTGATTCTTGGGGTCGCAAAGAGTCGGACACGACTGAGCGACTAAACTGAACTGATTAGTTATCTATGTTAGATATAGTTGTGCATACATGTAAATCCCAGGCTTCCAATTTATCCCTACCACCCCCACCCTTCCCTCTGGTAACTATAAGTTTGTTTCCTACATCTGGAGCTCTATTTCTGTTTTGTAGATAAGTTCATTAGTATGCTTTTTAAATATTCTACATATAAGCGGTATCGTATGATATTTGTCTTTGTCTTTGACTGACTTCACTCACTCTGACAATCTCTACGTACATCCACGTTGAGGGTATTTTTGTTGTAACTACTCCAGGAAACTAAGACAGGCCACATCAAATGCATTTTACCTTCCTCTGCCAATCAGGAGATAACATTCTTTTAGACCTTGTGGTGGCTGCTGCTGCTAAGTCACTTCAGTTGTGTCCGACTCTGTGTGACCCCACAGACGGCAGCCCACCAGGCTCCGCCGTCCCTGGGATTCTCCAGGCAAGAACACTGGAGTGGGCTGCCATTTCCTTCTCCAAGGCATGCAAGTGAAAAGTGAAAGTGAAGTCGCTCAGTCATGTCTGACTCTTAGCGACCCCATGGACTGCAGCCTACCAGGTTCTTCCATCCATGGGATTTTCCAGGCAAGAGTAGTGGAGTGGGGTTTCACTGCCTTCTCCGTTGTGATGGCTAAAGGGGAGCTATTCATATATCCTACTTCAGTCTCACAGTGACTTCTCCCTAGAGTTGCTACGGAATTGTGCCTCATTTTAAAACTGTTAACTCTGAAAAAGAAAGAAAACCATAAAACCATCTAGGAGTCTTATGGCAGGTGTTCCACTACTTTACTTAGGGATTACAATTTGCAAAGCTGATCTCTAACCAATCCTTGACAGAAGGTCTTCCCTCTGATTGTCCCCCAAAGTGTCTTCCCATGCCTTTGGGGGAATCCTTTATCGATGAGTTTAGACTGCAGTCAAATTGCTACATCAGTACATCAATTGTTTCACTCAGAGTTTAATGGATGTTTTCTACTGTTTTACACAAATAGAATGCACAAAGAAGTGTTCAGAGCCCCATGTAAAATTCTTTCAGAACACAAAAACTCAAACCTTAAACAAAAAAGGCAAAATGCTACAACAGAAAATAACACTGTCATCTGTTTCTTGTTATTTTCTTATCTGTGTCTCATCCTTCATTTTGATAGGTGCAGTTTTATTTTTAAAACTCTTGTCTTTTGACTCGAGCACTTCTGCTGTGCTTTTCCATACGTTTTCACCACCATTCCCATCAGTAAGCTTTTAGTGGGGGATTGTTTGGATTATTCACCTGGCTGCTCGAGTTTAAGTGCAGCTGGCAGTCTCAGTGCTGGGTCTGTGCGTAAAGTACGTGTGTGGAGAGTGCTGGATTTGTAAGCAGAGTTTGGGGATTTGGTTGTTTCACTTAGCATTTCCCACGGGGAATGTTATTTGAATATTGTTAGTTTTTGAACCATCCTGTGGCAGGTCTGATTCATGACTATCAGAACCGGATTGAATTTTTCAACACCTCTTTTTGGAAGACGTGCCTTTTTATTTGGGAGCAGGTTGGAGGAGGGGTTCATTGTGCTGCTGGTTTCAGACCAGGATTGGAGAAGAGACACAGAGGCTGTTAGGATGTTTATTAATTGCTTGCCAATGCATGTCCTTTCTTTCTCCTGAAGTTACCAGTACAGTTTTCCATAACTCTTTCTGAATATTGTCAGATCTTTCTATTAGTTCTTTTCCTTTCTTTTGTGAGAAGAAAACCACATGGTGGTGATGTTTTACTGATCCAGATTTCTTGAATGTCTTTTTTTTTTTTCCTCCTTGTACATATTTATAGGAGGATATGGGGAACCAGATGAGTTGTGGCACTGTTTCCAAGAGCCTGGTTCATGCTCTGCATGTGGAATGGATGTGTAGAGCAGAGGAGGACTCAGAAAACAAAGTGATTTGGAAAAATCTTGTGTTTGGGTTACCTTTTGTTTGCTCGACAAAGACCGCGTGACTTCTAAATATTATGCATTTTCATTGGAGATGGAAATTAGGAGAAAGTATATTTTTTTGGTCACTTTTTCAGATAATTTTGATGCCAAAGCAAGCCATACTCGGGGGCAACACTTTCTGAAGGGCAAATACATCCTAATGGGAGGACTTATATCAACCTGAGGAAAAGACAATGTAAACGTCTAGCTTGGAAGAAACACATGGTGGTTTAAAGAAATTCATTCCAACAAACTCTATCTTTTATGGGACTCCTACCAGAGCAATTAAAAAGGGATACACTGCAATTGTCTGGTATTTTCATAATGTCATTGGTTAAATGACAGCAAAGGCTATTCAACACCATGGAACAAGCCTGTCCTGGCACAGTCTTTGTTAGGCTCAGTCATGATTCATGGATGTTCCTATTTCAACATGATCATTAACTCCTATATTTCCCCTTTAATTCCATACCTATCTTGTCAATAAACTGTGTGGGCAGTACCTCAGACATACCGAGAAGCACCTCCTTCCTACGACCTCCGCCACATCTTCTCTGAATTACTGCTGTGACCTACGTCCTCCAAAAGGTTGTCCATCATAACTTGTATTTTCCAAATATTCTATAATGAATGTTAAAAATAATTGTTTATTTATAAATTTTAAATGCTATTTAAAAAATAAAAGATTCTCAGACTGAGCTTAAAAAATGAGCCATAAAAATCTCTTCACAGCACTGTTTGTAATAGCCAGGACATGGAAGCAACCTAGATGTCCATCAGCAGATGAATGGATAAGAAAGCTGTAGTACATATACACAATGGACTATTCAGTTCAGTTCAGTTCAGTCGCTCAGTCGTGTCCGACTCTTTGCGACCCCATGAATCGCAGCACGCCAGGCCTCCCTGTCCATCACCAACTCCCGGAGTTCACTCAAACTCATGTCCACAGAGTTAGTGATGCCATCCAGCCATATTACTCAGCCATTAAAAAGAATGCACTTGAATCAGTTCTAATGAGGTGGATGAAACTGGAGCCTATTATACAGAGTGAAGTAAGTCAGAAAGAAAAACACCAATATAGAATACTAACGCATATATATGGAATTTAGAAAGATGGTAACGATAACCCTGTATACAAGACAGCAAAAGAGACACAGATGTATAAAACAGTCTTTTGGACTCTGTGGGAGAGGGCGAGGGTGGGATGATTTGGGAGAATGAAACATGTATATTATCATACATTGAAACATATCATACATTGAAATGTATTTCATACATTGAAACATGTATATTATCATATGTGAAATGAATCATCAGTCCAGGTTCGATGCATGATACAGGGTGCTTGGGGCTGGTGCACTGGGATGACCCAGAGGGATCGGATGGGGAGGGAGGTGGGAGGGGGGTTCAGGATGGGGAACACATGTACACCCATGGCGGATTCATGTCAATGTATGGCAAAGCCAATACAATATTGTAAAGTAATTAGCCTCCAATTAAAATAAATAAATTTATATTAAATTAAAAAAATTAAAACATGAAAAAAATAAAAACCTCTTTCCATGAAACATGTAATATTAATAAGCACCAACCATGAAATTACTGTTTCTTTGTTGACTGATTAATGTATATGAGCTCTAATTTTAATTACAGTGTTTTGATTTACTTATTCATGCACAGAAATGTTAAGTTTGTGATAGTTACTATATTTGACCAGGCATGTATTGCAAGATGCTGTTTACTCGTGCTAATTTTATAAATTTTCTTTATGTGGTGTGTATCCAATAACTTCATTATAAGTAAAATACAGGTTTGGAGAATTTATATTATCTTGAAATGACTTCAATCAATGATAACTTTGGTTTTCATAAAGGTCACCTAATAAAGCTGTAGTTTTTTTAAGGAAAATAAATTTAACAGATTAATTATTCCTTCAGTATGATATCATAAATGGAAGTTTCTCACCATCTTTTAAAGTTGCTTTTTAAGAACCATTACAAAGGCAATATAATGAGTGATTTCTCTGTGAAGATCATGAATACACATCCATAGGATAGATGGAAATAATCAGTGGTCCTAACACCATGCAAATGAACACTTTTAGCTTAGAAAAAAATTTGCAGTACAGTCTCACTTGAAAAGTGCCATATCCCAAAACAGTTTACATGACCTATATGAGGAAAGAATCTAAAAAAGAATGATTATATGTATATCTGAGTCACCTCGCCATACACCTGGAACTAACACAACATTGTAAATCAGCTATATGCCAATAAAATTAAAATAAAAAAGAAAACAAAGCAAAAACAGTTTAGGTCACATTGGAGATAGCATGTTTTGGAAATCTGTGTTGAATGATTAAAAAATGCAGAACATACACAGGTCAAAAATGCGTGAAAGGAATGTAAATAAAAATGGTTTATAAAATGTCAATGTAGAGAAATAAAATAGACTAAATCAATATATTTAGATATAATTTTTAAATAGAGTGACTAAATTGGAAAAATAGAAGTAAACATTATTGTTTTATACAGTTCCTAACATTTATAAATTCAACTTGGCCCCACACTTACTCTCTTCTTTGAATAGTCTCAGTTTAGAAAATGGGAGCTCACACTTGGGGTTGCCTCACATTCAGGCTTTCAGGTCACACAGGAGACATGATTTGTTTGAGGATTTGTCAGGTGACAGCTATTGGGTAGAATCAGGGCCAGGGCTTGGAAACACAACTCCTCATCCTGGCTTTTTCTGATTCCAACACAATTTGTTTCTTCTTTTGCAAAAGATCAAGAAACTGGGCAACTAGATTCCTTGAAGCAGAATTGGCTGCTAGTATTAGGAGCACCCTGGAGAGACACTTACATGTCACTGGCTTTCCCTTCATTCATTAGGCCTCAAAAGAGACTTGAAGAAGTGAGGAAAGTGGATGTTTATAGTTTATGGACAAAATTTATGCTATAAAACAGAACTGCTTTTATGATTAACAGGAAAAGGGAACTTACAGATATATAAACCTTTGGGGACATGGTTGATATCTTTCCTCTATTTAGTTTTTGCTGTAAAACAAATACAAGGACAAAGTTAGAAACATAAAGTAGATCAAAACAAATTTAGAACAGACATTGGAAAGCTTTTTTTTTTTTCCTATTCTGAAAACCATTTGCATGTAGGATGGCCAAGCAGACCAGGGTGAAGAATTAACTTGCTAGGTTGCTGGAGGAATAGTTAGCTGACATAACTGGTATTTGGAGAAGATGGTTTTTTAAGATGTGAATTAGTTTTGTTAGGCCAAGCGCATTTACTCCTTCAAAAACATCTTGCGTAACTATTTATCCTACACAGAGCTTCACGTGCATGCACTCAATCAGCCCATGAAACAGTTTAGCAGGATATTACAGGAAAAGCAAAGGATGACAGCATGGAAAGAAACAATTAGAGTGGCTGACATAAAGCTATGGCATTTGATTTATCTCTTTTACTTAGCTGGGCTATTTCCACCCTTCTTGGGGCTGTTGGACATAATCCTTTGGGATAGTTAATGGTTCTTATTGCAGTTTTCCTTGGTCCTTTCTCAAATGTAAAAATCTACCTCCTGGGCATAGGAGACCCCACCTTTCTCCAACAAATGCTTCAGAAACAAAGAAGCCTGGCTGTGGTTTACCTCTCCTGGGACAAAGTCCAGTGCCCCCAACCCAACTCCACTGACCAAACTAAACAGACGGAGAGGATGCAAGAAATAATGAATAAAAGTGGCAAAGCTCTGGTAAATGGCAAACCCTAGTTGGCTTAGATATTCATGATCAGAGAGGACACCAAGGGTGAGACTGAGAAAAAGCGTTCCTTCTTCTTGACATCATTGAAGCAGTTGTTGGTAAATTGTATGCCCTACACTCTAGGTCCTGTCCTGTGCTTGGAGAGTCCCACAGTCATGTCCGACTCTTTGCAAGCCCATGGACTGTAGCCTACCAGGCTTCTCCATCCATGGGATTCTCTAGGCAAGAATATTGGAGTGGGTTACCATTTCCTTCTCCAGGGGATCTTCCCGACCCAGGGATCGAACCTGGGTCTTCTGCATTGCAGGCAGATTCTTTACCAGCTGAGCCACCAGGGAAGCCCAAGAATACTGGAGTGGGTAGCCTATCCCTTCTCCAGCAGATTTTCCTGACCCAGGAATTGAACCAGGGTCTCCTGCATTGCAGGTGGATTCTTTACCTGCTGAGCTACTGGGGAAGCTCATAATAATCCTAACAGTAGGGTAAATATTAGCATTCTTAAGGAACAAGCAACAACTTACTCGGACAATTAAAGTAACTGATTGAAAGGAGAGCTCAGAGAACTTTGGGAAAACTGAAGAATTTGGCTTAGAAAGAAGATAGAGAGTAATAGCTCCAAGGATCTAGATTGCAGGTCTTTCCCAAGGAGTCAGTTCTTCACATCAGGTGGCCAAAGTATTGGAGTTTCAGCTTCAACATTAGTCCTTCCAATGAACATGCAGGGTAGATCTCCTTTAGGATGAATTGGTTGGATCTCCCTGCAGTCCAAGGGACTCTCAAGAGTCTTCTCCAACACCACAGTTCAAAAGCATCAATTCTTTGGTGCTCAGCTTTCTTTATAGTCCAACTCTCAAATCCATACATGACTACTGGAAAAACCTTCTAGCCTTGACTAGAAGGACCTTTGTTGGCAAAGTAATGTCTCTGCTTTTTAATATGCTGTCTAGGTTGGTCTGGAGAAGGAAATGGCAACCCACTCCAGTAATCTTGCCTGGAGAATTCCATGAACAGAGGAGCCTGGCAGGCTACAGTCCATGGGGTTGAAAAGAGTCAGGCATGACTAACCTATCACTCACTAGGTTGGTCATAACTTCCCTTTCAAGGAGCAAGCGTCTTTTAATTTTGTGGCTGCAGTCACCATCTGTAGTGATTTTGGAACCCTCCAAAATAAAGTCTGCCACTGTTTCCACTCTTTCCTCATCTATTTCACTTCACTGCCATGAAGTGATGGGACTGGATGCCATGATCTTAGTTTTGTAAATGTTGAGCTTTAAGCCAACTTTTTCGCTCTCCTCTTTCACTTTCATCAAGAGGCTCTTTAATTCTTCTTTGCTCTGCCATAAGGGTGGTGTCATCTGCATATCTAAGGTTATTGGTGTTTCTTCCAGCACTCTTGATTCCAGCTTGTGCGTCTTCCAGCCCAGTGTTCCTCATGATGTACTCTGCATATAAGTTAAATAAGCAGGGTGACAATATACAGCCTTGACATACTCCTTTCCTGATTAGGAACCAGTCTGTTGTTCCATGTCCAGTTCTAACCGTTGCTTCCTGACCTGCATACAGATTTATCAAGAGGTAGGTCAGGTGGTCTGGTATTTCCATCTCTTTCAGAATTTTCCATAGTTTGTTGTGATTCACACAGTCAAAGGTTTTGGCATAGTCAATAAAGCAGAAATAGTTGTTTTTCTGGAACTCTCTTGCTTTTTTGATGATCCAGCAGATGTTGGCAATTTGATCTGGTTCCTCTGCCTTTTCTAAAACCAGCTTGAACATCTGGAAGTTCACGGTTCATGTATTGTTGAAGCCTGACTTGGAGAATTTTGAACATCTACTAGCGTTTGAGATGAGTGCAATTGTGTGGTAGTTTGAACTTTCTTTGGCATTGCCTTTCTTTGGGATTGGAATGAAAACTGACCTTTTCCAGTCTTGTGGCCACTGCTGAGTTTTCCAAATTTGCTGGCATCAGTTTGTTTCAAAAATAAGAGCATCAGTTTGTTTCAAAAATAAGAGCTGTGTAATCTCCCTCTAAGAGGACAAGTTTTTGGGCCTCTCCTCCTACCCACAGCACTACAGAAGAAACAGCAAGTTCAGTTCAGGTTTGGATGGGGGGCATCAATGTGACAGATCCAAATTATAGTCTTCCCAAGAGACTTCAATATGCTCTCATCTTGAGTAAGACCTGTGAGGCACCCTACAAGGGTGCAAAAAAGCAGGATAAATGAAGAAAATCCTCCAGGGAGACGAGAAGATACTGCCAGGGTGACCCACAGAAATCTGTTCAGACGATTTCCAGCGAATCATTACTGTGAAACAGCCTGCTCCTTAGATGAGGCCCAGCTCCCCCTGGGAGGTCCATGGCGGTTGGTGGTAGTCCACTGCTACCCAAGGTGGCAGATGCTGTGGGGAGGCTCAGAATCCTCTCACTCCTCTCACGTACTCACTGAGTATTTTCTGGTCCTGCTCTGTGAGTTACTAGAGCTATTAAGATACAGACTCATTTCATGCTGAGTTCCCAGGTGCTGATACATGCCCATGGGTCTTAGGAGCCAGCCTCAGGCCTACTATTCATGAATGCACAGACCTGAGAGGGTGTCCCAGTGGTGCTACCGGTAAAGAACCCACCTGCCGATGCAGGAGACATAAGAGATCCATGGTCGGGAAGATCCCCTGGAAGAGGGCCTGGCAACCCACTCTAGTATTCTTGTCTGGAGAATCCCATGGACAGAGTAGCCTGGCGGGCTACAGCCTATAGGATTGTAAGTTGTTGAACACAGTTGAAGTGACTTAGCGCACACGCATGCATAGGCCTGAGGCTATAATTTCACCCCAGCATGAATGAGTTCCCTCAGTACAGGGGTGCTGGGGTCCAATAGGTGGAAGGAAGGTGGTATACGCAAGAGCAGAAAACTAGGCAGCTCACACAGGCTAAGGGGCTGCAATTGGCCATTCATAGCCTCCACTGCTATTTCATTAATAGAACTCACACATGTAGCAGTAGTTGTCTGGGGAAGGCTATTAATGCTAACTTTCCCTATGGTTTGCTCTAAAAAGTCATGTAAAGCGTTTTCCTGTTTTCCTTTGGAAAATGTCTACACTACATCCTGACATTTAATCTGCAGTCCTAACGGGGGTGACTAATGTGAGCTGTTGGTTCTTGGCTCCTTCAAAAGTAAGCCAGCTTAATCTAGTAATATCTTTTTTAGTCTCACAGAAAAAGGGAAAAAAATGACAATTAAGCAACACAAGCAACTAGTGTGCTTCCCTTAAGCGTTCTTCATAGAACAAATGTGTATGTATTTTCTTTTTTGAAGTTTTGAAGGTCTGGTTTAAATAAAACATTTAACCCTTTGAAAGTCAGAGCTCTAGTATGCTTTTAAAGCAGTGTATGATTTAGGTGGGGTTTGCTCTGTGGCAGCCGGTATCTTGGCATTCCAGTGTGTATCCAAACCTCTGGTCTACAGGAGGTTGGGAGCAGTTGCACAGAGGGTGGGGTAGACAAAACAAAAAGCAGTGCTTGAGTCGTGCTTGGAAAACTTTTGGATTCAATGGGAGCCAAAACCATGGGAACTGGCCTACATCCTCAGGGTTTAAAAGAGATCCAAGTAGGCTTACCATGGAGTGGAAATATGAATAGCACCAGACTCCAACCGTGCACTTGGGGTTCTGGTCTCACTTAGGTGGAAACTAGCAGCGAATTAGCTCAGTTACGACTCTGGACCTCAGTTTCCTCACACATACACATGAGTGGGATTCCAAAGGCCTTTCCAGCTCTGACTTTCCATGACACTACATCTTTCCAGAAGGGATTATCAGTGTCTGTGTTCTGCTTCACATTTGGTTTCCTAGGCGTCTGCAGGTGGGAGGGCTCTAGCTTTTGGTGGCTTGAACTTCAAGGGCTATAGCCAGTGACTCCGATAAGTGAAGGGCAGGGTGAAGATTATGTAAACGCTGTGACCACGCCAGGACTTCTAAGGATACCCTAGAGGTAGAGACCACTTATCCCATACAATTCAGGGGGAAGGTCGCAATTTCAGGGCCACACTTAGGAAGGAGATTTGTGTGAATATGGGGGCGCATTGTAGGAACAGTGGGAAGAGGAGGAGGAAGAGCAGGTGATAGCTACTAAGTGCTTGCTGTGTGCTGAGCTCTCCACTGACAGCACTGCCTGTACCATCTCACTCCATCCTCTCAGACACTCTGCAGGGGAATATCATTTCAGGAAAGAAACCAAAGCTCAGGGATGTGATGTAGCTGGTTGGAGTGAGTCTTTTCTTTACAACGAATTGGACATTCATGACTGAACAAAAGTGCCTTGCATATCACACCAGGACACCCAGGAGACGTCTACCCATCCGTCCATCCAAAAGTGGGGTGAACAGGATCTCAGAGGGGGCATATCCAAGGGAGTCAGGGAGCTTGTCCCATTTCCCACTTGATAAACTCAGGTCTGCCTGATCTGAAGTTCTTTTTACCTGCAAAGTGACACTGCCTCAGTGGCTGAAATGCTGAAGTTAGTGAGCTGTTCATTGTGTTTCAGAACTCTTGCTCTGTACATCAAATAGATTTTCAAAGAGAACTAAGGTCAGAAACACATACTTCTTATTAAGCAAGAAAACCATGACTTTATATTTACTTGAGAAAGCAATCATACTAAAAAAAATAAAATAGAACCATAAGCTAGATATCAAAGGCAGGCTGGCTGAGATTGCAAAACAGATGTCACCTTCACTTCCTATGTGGTGTTAATGCATCACCATCTTTCCCTTTAGAAGTAGGGATTTCTAAAGTTTCCCCTCTTCTTTAAAAAAAAAAAAAACAACACTGGGCTATATTTAACTTTTCCCAGTGGATTTGTCTATGTCTTTAAACAGACTCCAGTAATCCTCTCAAGGTCCCAAAGACGTGTGATTCTTTCCAAAGTCTTTGGAGCATGGAAGAAAGTGGGTGTTTGAATAAATTATGTACATTCTCTTGTGGTGGACTATTGTAAATTAGGAGCAGAATGGAAAGCAGTGAACAGAACTGATTCTTTCAAAGAGAAAGGAAGTTTTCAGATTTCCAGCCTGTTCTTGAGAAACATCAGTATTTCTAAACTATTTATCAAACCATATGAAACTGCCATTTTGTAGGTCAAACATGGCTAGGTATTGGCAATTCCTCATGGTCTGATTTAACATATAAATTAACTCATTTCTCTTGAAGCATCAAGGATGTGAATCAAAGGTCTGTAGGTCTCAGACAGACAGATGCTCTGTAAACTTTGTGTTCCCCACCTTCCACCCTAAGCATTTATTCTTGAACCAAGAAGACAAAAGCAAAACCTTAGATGACACAGATTGTATGAATTATCCTGTTTGATGTTCCAAGATAATGAAAAAGGGCAGATGTTAGAATATAGAGTAAATCCTTATGTATTACTCTAAGTTGTTTTCAAGGTTCATGTGCAAATGTAACCAAACTTCATCTACTACAAGTAAGGAACAAAGTTAAAAAGTACTAACGTGGACTAAGGTTTTAAAAGCTCCAAATCTAAATGCTAGTGGAAAAGGAATTTAAGTCAAGTGAAGACCAAATTATTGCTTATTATATTACTATTACACGTACTTGCTGGATTTGGTTTAATATGTCTGGGCTTATGTTATTAGTCTTGTGTGAAGTTTTCTGTAACTTAGCCAAGGTAATTTCTGAGGAGACAGTTAATGAGAAAGACAAAATGGTACAGGATATATCATTAGCATTTAGTTACCAGAGAGGCACAAACTAATCACAGCTAGAAATCAGTGCTCAGAATCAGAGAGTTGCAATAAAGCTATCAGAGGTGCCCCAAAAGGTTCTTCCTGGAAGGATCATCTTTAGGTAATCATTTCCTTCTAGTACAATCCTCTGTGTAAAAGCATCCAATGGTCTTTTTTATTTCCCCCCTCTTGTGAGAAGCTCACATTGGTGTGGATTCTGGAACTTCCTCAAGAGCAAACTAAAGCTAAACTAAGAGTGTTGTTGCTCAACATCCAGAGTCAAACTTGGTTCCAGGTAATTTCATATTACAGCGTTCACGCTGTACTACTAACAGATGCCAGATGAAACTGAAGATGCATGTTAAGTTTTAAAGGATGCCCCAAGGCAAATACTTCCTTTATTCCATGCAGCTTAATTTCTGGTTGGCTAAGAACAGCATTAAAATCAGTCATAATATTTCCTTGTTTTCTTATTCCTCAGATGAAGAATTTCAGCACACACATTCTCAAACCTTGTACTGAATTAACTTCGGAGACCTATCTGTGCTCATTTCAGCTGTGCTATCAGGCGAGAGCCCCTGCCAAATGACTCCTCCTATCTTACACTTGTGCACTGAGGACAGTATGCAACACTGCATGCGAGAGAAAGCTCTGGGTTATTTGCAGTGAAGGTACCATTTGGCCTGCGGGATGCCTGCTGTATACTTTTGCTTAAAAACTCAAGTTCAGAAAAACCTTAAGAAGGGCGATTCTTAGAATGTTTCACTTCATCTTGGGTGCTTTAACAAGATGGCACTCAAAGCACAGGTGAAGATGAAGTCAACAGAGTCTGAGGTCTCCAGGATGATGAGTCCTGGGCAGCTGAGTGTCTACACAGAGGTGAACAATGAACTGCTGTGACTACGTCCTTCTGTTTGAATATCACCTCAAATCGTAAACTGTCAGTTGAACACTCCTGCTTGTTTTGTGTCACAGACGTGACAGCAGTCTCTTGTTTTCTTGTAAAAAATGTGCCTGGCTTTCCTTCTGATACTTTCATACAGGTCCCTCTAAGCAAAGCCCCCAGCCCCTCCCACAAACACAACAGGAGTTGTAGTCTCATAGAACTCTCAGCCACAAAGCTACCCCAAAATAAGCTTTATTGCAAGAAAAGTGTCATATTTGATACAGAGACCTATGAAAAACAAACAAAACCAAAAGCCGTAAGTTTTTCCTCACAAATACTTGATTACAAATTTACACTGTTTTGTTTTAGTTATCAGGAAACAAAACAAAGTCCCAAACTGGATATGACCGGTGACTAATCTTTGGTCAGCTCAGGTGTGAGAGGAACAACCCAGAGCCTGCATGTGCTTTGGCCATTTCACATATGAGGTTTGCTCACTGGTCCAGGGACAGGTTCCTGGATCGAGAAGAATGCAGGGACGTGCGCTTACTAGCACGTCCTAGTACAATATCTCTTTAAATGACTAAAAGCAAACTAAACATCAATTCATTGTACAAACATCTTTCATACACAATAGGCTATGATAAAACGAGACATATGGTGTATAACTACAGTATTAATGAAAATTCTAAAAAAAAAAAAAGAAATGGATTAAAAAAAAACAACAACAACATATATTCCTTGGCTGTACTGCATGGTTTGTTTGCACATATGGCAATCCTGAAATAGCTTGAATGTAATAAATGCACCATTAATCTAAGACAGCACCAAACACTACAGAACGCCAGGTGTTCCTTGCCGAAGGAACGGCAGTTCTTCAGCTGCCTACGGTACCACAGGTATGCAGCATGCCCTGGGTAGGAATGAGGTGTTGTGGGTAGCACATGTGCCTCCTTGAGGTTACGAGAAGGAAATACAGTACGGTTTGGCCTGCAATGCTACTGGTCTCACAAGCAGTCAAGGTATTTTGCTACAGTGGTTGTGCTTCATCCTCTGTTGCCTGGTGTGTCTGCTGATGTGAAGTATCATCACAGTGAGCTCCTCTGGCTTTGATCTCCTTTATAAAGGCTCTAATGACACATTGATTACTGCCTATTCAGCTCTGTGAAGCTTCCTTTAAAATAATCAGATGTGTACCAGTTGGACGACTGGCAGAAAACCAAAGGAAACAGCTCTTGAATCTACTGAATTTTTTTTCTTTGAAAAAAAAGCACCTCTAAAAGAAATAGCTCAAATTTATAAATCTAAAGAAAAACGAGTGAGTTTCCCTTTTTGTTTACATAGTTTGTTCATTTCTCCATATATTACTGCATTAAAAATAAATAAACATCTATATTTTTTTAATTAGCAACTATAGCAAAATACCCAAAGTGTTACAGACTGCTAACAGGAAAAAAAAAAAGCTCACATTATTTCTGTGCATTTAGTGCCATATGCTGATCTCTTGAATATTTAGTTTTTTAATATACTTTAAAGTGAAGTTATATAAAAAATACAGTAACCACGGTTGCCTTTGTACTCAAATCTTTGGCCATACCAGAGTCTACATTATCCCTCCCTATGAGGGTCAACATTCTGAAGTCTGAGACAGGGAGGAAAGAAACAAAAGTCTTTTTTTTCTTTCCTCTTTAAAACTAGTCATTGATTTCTCAGAGGCTTCTGAAGGCTGGCTGTGCAGGGATTTGAGCCTGGAACCAAGTCTGCAAGGGGTTAATAGAGTTGAATCTGCAGCCTCATTCTGAGAGCCTCCCCCAGCTCCCCTAGGAGGTAGTCATCCTCATTGCTGTCTTCCAGTTTCTTAAGCTCCTTTTTCTTGTAAAGAGGGACGCTAGTGATTTCCAGTGTGTACATGCCAGGCACGAGCTTCCTCTTGGCTGTGTGCAAGTAGCTGAGCCCATTCCTCTGGTGGATGCGGAAGACGCCATCGTCATTCCCCTGGGAGATGACGTAGCGGATGTGGTTGTTGAGTGGCTCGATGGCGGGCATGATTTCTACGATGTGCTCCTTCGCACCAAGGCCGGAGACGTTAAACTTCATCATCACCGGGCTGTCCATGTCGACGCTCTCCAGGCTGATCTGCTTAACCTGGAAGAAGAGCAGGAAACCGTGTGGGAAGAGCTTTGACAGCACAAACCGAGGACTCGCAGGAGCCGGCCATCAGGGGGGTGCAGCCACAGTGACACACTATCTCTGCCTGTCTGCTCGTAACTTACCCTTGGCTGGGAGAAAAGGTCATTTCCACCGAGTGTGCCCTGTAAAATCTTTACAACTGTTCCCGCACCTTATCCAGGTAAAGTTACAGGGCTGAGCTGATGGGGAGAATTCATATTTCAAGGGTTTTTGGGGGGAGGTTATGAAATATCATACTTATTAATAATAAACAAGAGACAATTTAGGAAATGATGGTAATTTTTTTGTTGTTGGAGTTAAAATGAGAAGTGCAGCTGTTTTAACTGTGCTTAGAGGGATCTTCACTCTGAAAGCCCAGGTAGATTTTCTGGCCACAAACCACATGTGAGTGTGTTTGCTAGGAGCTGTCAGTGCAGAAGGAGTGAACTCCAGAGTCATCAGGGCTCAGGTTTGAACCAGCTTTGGTTAAAAGCCAATGGGGCAGAGTCCAGATACACCAAGTCTCTCTCTGTCAAATGTATGGGAGGTTTAAGAACGCTATTTCAGTAAGACGGGGGCAAAAAAACCAATGCTTTGAGTGGACGCCTGCCAAGAACTTGGGGACCGTGGTACTGAGGTGCCCCCTTCAGCATGCAGGCCCCTAGAATCACAACAGGAGGGTTTTACAAGCAGAATTTCTGGATCTGTAGTTTGGCTTACTTAATGAATAGCTCAGTTGCCATATTTAAGCATCAGCTAGGTACCTTAATCTATTTAAGGTAAATGTAATGCTGGCCTATGTACTATTATAAGACAGAACCAGAGACTTTGTGGCTAGAGAAGTCTCGTCTTATAAACTTCTGAGGCCCAGAAAAACTGAAGCAAGTTGCCCAATGCACACAGCCAGTTAGTTGCTGACTAGGTGTTTTGATGGGGAATTCTGCAGTGACACTAACTGACGAGGATGGTCTCCCTGATCTCTGGGGGAAAACACCTCCAGATACTGGGTATTATTTGGAGAACATGCGTCAATATTTATGCCAGGCACCGTTTCAGAAGCTTCACAGTAATCGCTCCATTAATCTTCTTGCCAGCCTTTGGAGGCAAATATTTTTATTCCCATTTTAACAGGTGAAGAAATTGAGGTAGAGAGAGGCTAAGTAAATACGCTCGTGTAACATGCGTAGTAAGTAGAGAGGGTCAGGGAATAAATTCAAAACCAAGAATCTGTGGCCCACCCATTTAACCACACCGCTAAACACCACACACAGAAATAGCAGCAGCAGGCAATTCAGATCTTCAGCTCCTTACAAAATACAAGTTATTTGGAGATAAAACTTTTATGGAAGCAACACCTATCTTATAAATGTCACAAAATGTGAGACGTGGTTGGCTTACCTACTGAAAATTAAGATCAGCCCAGTATACTACATATGTATACAACAGAACTGGACAGATTCACAATAATTTCATTTTTTGAATAATTTCAAAGTAGTTATTTCCTGGAAGGACATCTTATTACCTCTTGGCATAAGTCAAAAATGCCAACATGTGATCTGAAACTATGAATCTTACAGTCCCCTGGTCCTTTCTGAGTTAAAAACACCACTAATTTTAACTTACTTGTCTCTGCTATAGTTTGTCCATTAACTAAGCTGATGAATTTCACGAGGTGGAGGTTTAGCTCCACTGAGGCTGAAACCTACATAAAAGTTTACTGCAATAGTATACATGACTCCATATGGAAAAAATCTGGTGACAAAATAAAGTGGAGTTACTCACAGCAATGTGTTTGGGTTCATGAACACTTCTCTTCTGTCTGCTGTCTTTCTTAGAGTAGCCGTTGATTTTGCACTCGTAGCACGCTTCTGGGGACAGAGCATTCTCTTCGCCTGCCTCTGTATCCATTGACAGGTACTGTCCTTTGTTAAATCCCATTCCTGAGACGCAGTGGCTATTTGCAACAAGATGCAAATTGATGTTAAACTTCATCATAACTCTGTTGTTTACCAGAGGTAGAGCAGAGGTTTTTCCAAAATAAGAAACCCACAAAGCAAACCCTAAGATCATAAACATAAAAACCTAATAGCCTTGGTAACTTTTCTTCAGCACTTAATGCATGAGATTCTCCTTTATTTTAAACAGCACAATTCTTCCAAGAGTGAGCCCCAAGTTTCCCCAATTTTCAATCCTGATTAGACTGAAGCACTCTGTAGTTAAATCGAGATGGTAAAAGTATGAATTTTCAGAGAGTGTTAGAAGTTCTGTTGATTCCAAAGCCTGAAGCCTACATTTGCTGCTTACCAACTGAGACTGCTGAACTCCTATTTTGATTAGTGAAAGAGTCAGCGAGCTGACACTAAATGACCCGTGTCTACACCAAGATTGCTGTTTCAAGTATTATTATGTACCCACAGTGGATATATTAGTCCACAACCTTCAGTGTCTGACTCACACACTGTTCCTTCTGAGGAAAATGACTCCTAAATTCCCATCTTCTATGCTGTGGAGCACTGGCTTCCTTGAAGGAAGGAGGCAGGTAGCCAGCACCTCAGCTGATAGGACTTGAGACGGCTGCACTTTGGAAAATGGGACTAGCTGAAGGGACCCAGCTTTGTAGAGACAGTGTCACACCAGCCAGGCATGTCCTCTCTGTGCAGCAGAAGGCCAGATGAGCAGAGAGAGGGACAGCTCCTTCCTCATGGAGCACAGGGCTGTGCTTAGTCACTCAGTCGTGTTCCACTCTTTGTAACCCCATGGACTACAGCCTGCCAGGCTTCTCTGTCCATGGGATTCTCCAGGCAAGAATACCGGAGTGGGTTGCCTTGCCCTTCACCAGGGGAGCTTTCTGACTCGGGGATTGAACCCTCATCTTCTGCGTTGCAGGTGGATTCTTTACCCACTGAGCCACCTGAGCCACTAGCACAGGGCTGCTGCTGCTGCTAAGTCGCTTCAGTCGTGTCCGACTCTGTGCGACCCCATAGACATCAGCCCACCAGGCTCCCCCGTCCCTGGGATTCTCCAGGCAAGAACACTGGAGTGGGTTGCCACAGGGCTAGTACCTGCCAAAATTCATGTAAGAAACTGGGCGAAGCTATTTCCATTTATATCTCTTAGTCCAGGTGTCTGTGATAACACAGGAGCCACAGTATCTTTAAACATCTGCTGTCTCTGGCCTTAAGGGATTTATTCAGGCCATTTTAAAATATAAGAGAATGATACCCATATACAAGTTCGAGTCCAATGCTCACCACAAAGCAGGGAATCCACATGCCTTCCTGGAACTTCTTCTTCCCACACCTAAATGCTCTGATCAATGCTTTTCCCTAGTCAGCTTTCAGTCCCCATTTACCTTCCCCCAGTGCCAGGCGGCCAGGCACTGGACCCTGCTCGCTTTCCCGTGAGCGGGGAGGTGGAGGGCCTTACCCCTGTCCCACTCTGTAGTACCCAGGTGGGCAGCCGCAGAGGTAGCCCCCTTCTGTGTTGGAGCAGCCGTAATTGCATGGGTTCTTGGAAGACGAGCACTCATTCACGTCGTGGCAGGCACTGGAGAACTGGTCGAAGGAGAACCCGGAGGGGCAGGCGCACTTGTAGCTCCCCAGGGTGTTGTAGCAGGAAGCAGAGCCACAGGCATTGGGATTGGAGCATTCATTCTCGTCTAAGAACATAAAGCAAGAGACTTTTACAAGTGGAGGGGAGGGCAGTGAGGCAAAGAAGAGCCCCAGTATCAAATATCTATGATTTTACAGGGGAAGTAGCTTTAGAACCATATTTTAAAATGTTTACCATGATGGCTGATTTGCAAAGCATATGAAATTAAATAAAAACAAAAACAAGACCTGACAAATTCCCCTAAAATTATGGCTTAAACAAAAGCTTCCCCAAGCTTTTATATTCTGTTTGTACTAGGTTTTTCTGAATACCCTGGCAGCCTTGGGCACAGATATTTGCAGTCTGACTACTGAGTAACTCTTCTATTCACTTTTCAGAAGGTTACTTCAAAAGTCTGTGCCTCAGACAGACTCACGAGGACAGAAAGTAGATGACTAGTTGCCAGGAGCTGTAGGGAGGGAGAAACGGAGAATGAATTCTAAGAGGTATGGAGCTTCTTTTCGGGGAGGAGATGTTGTGTTGCTGATGGTTGTATACTGCTGTGAGAATATACTTAAAAACCACTGAACTGGAAATTTTAAAAGGTGAATTTTATGGTATGTGAATTATATTTCAATTTTTAAAAGCCTCAATTTATATTTTTTATCCATTCTCCTAGCAATTTACAAAGCATTCATTATATACATGGAGAGAAAATTATTTTAAAAAATCTAAATATCCTAAATGAAAATAACTGAAGTAAACATTAATTGAACCTATTGAACCAACAGCCTCATACACTTTTAACCACTTGAGAACCTGTCATGTACATACTTTGCCTTCTGATGTGGGTTTGCACCAAGCCATCAGCTGACATGGGTTTTACTAGTACACCATAAATGCCTGACAGTAAGATAATTTCAGGTTAATACTTTCAGCTACTCTTATCATTTTTACAAAATCAAAGTTTGACTGTGCTTTTAACTTTGGAGATGACAATTTTGCTCTTAAATGTCTGGTTGATACCTAGTCTGTGGCATGACCCCTGTGGGCTTTAGTTCAGTTCAGTTCAATTCAGTTGTTCAGTTGTGTCCGACTCTTTGCGATGCCATGAATTGCAGCATGTCAGGCCTCCGTGTCCATCATCAACTCCCGGAGTCTACTCAAACTCATGTCCATCGAGTCGGTGATGCCATCCAGCCATCTCATCCTCTGTCGTCCCCTTCTCCTCCTGCCCCCAGTCCCTTCCAGCATCAGGGTCTTTTCCAATGAGTCAACTCTTTGCATGAGGTGGCCAAAGTATTGGAGTTTCAGCTTTAGCATCAGTCCTTCCAATGAACACCCAGGACTGATCTCCTTTAGGATGGACTGGTTGGATCTCCTTGCAGTCCAAGGGGACTCTCAAGAGTCTTCTCCAGCACCACAGTTCAAAAGCATCAATTCTTCTGTGCTCAGCTTTCTTCACAGTCCAACTCTCACTTCCATACATGACCACTGGAAAAACCATAGCCTTGACTAGACGGACCTTTGTTGGCAGAGTAATGTCTCTGCTTTTTAATATGTTATCTAGGTTGGTCATAACTTTCCTTCCAAGGAGTAAGCAGCTTTTAATTTCATGGCTGCAGTCACCATCTGCAGTGATTTTGGAGCCCCGAAAATTAAAGTCAGCCACTGTTTCCATTGTTTCCCCATCTATCTGCCGTGAAGTGATGGGACCAGATGCCAAGATCTTAGTTTTCTGAATGTTGAGCTTTAAGCCAACTTTTTCACTCTCCTCTTTCACTTTCATCAAGAGGCTGTTTAGTTCTTTTTCATTTTCTGCCATAAGGGTAGTGTCATCTGCATATCTGAGGTTATTGGTATTTCTCCCAGCACTCTTGATTCCAGCTTGTGCGTCTTCCAGCCCAGCGTTCCTCATGATGTACTCTGCATATAAGTTAAATAAGCAGGGTGACAATGTACAGCCTTGACGTACTCCTTTTCCTACTTGGAACCAGTCTGTTGTTCCATGTCCAGTTCTAACTGTTGCTTCCCGACCTGCATATAGGTTTCATCATTATCCAAAGTTCACCCTGGGCACCAGTCAGGTCTGGTCCATGGAATTCTTTCAGATTCTTGTGACTGTACTAGAGCGTAGCATTTTTACCAAATACATGACAAGTCTGTGTTTCAGCTCACGTGGGGAAACAGGCCCATTTGTAATTAGGTGTGCCCTTAGGACACAGCAGCTAGAGCCAAGTGCTTATCTGCAGTAGCTCAGGGAGATTATGGAGGATGCAGATGGAGTCTCGCTGGAAAGGCCTCTACACAGGAAATTATACTTCATTAACTACGATACAGAGGGTGTTGAAAGGGCCAATATTATTAGGCACATTTCTGTCTCATGAGTACAGTTTCGGAATTAAACCAAACTGCCAAATACAGCATTCTTAATCACTGGATATGAAACATACCATAATTACCTAATATGCACAAATTCTCAGCCGTCATTTCACAGGAAGAAAGTATATGAATAAATTCTTAATAAGTAAGCTTGCTGTTGTTGCTCAGTTGCTAAGTCGTGTCTGACTCTTTGTGACCTCGTGGATTGTAGCCTGCCAGGTTTCTCTGTCCATGGGGTTCTCCCAGCAAGAATACTAGAGTGGGCTGCCATTTCCTCCTCTAGGGGATCTTCCCAGATCAGGGATCAAACCTGCTACTTATGACATAAATATAACTACTATTTTATTTCTATATATCAAAGACTTGGAATTCTGCTCAGAGGTTCATCTGCTTTTATAATTAAATCTGACACTATTTTTATATGTGGTGTTTCTCTCCTGATAGAGAATGTGAGTGAGGTTATAGTTTAACAAAATGATCCTGCTATGAACATAGTATTAGATATTGTGTTAATGTGGAAAAATTACCAAGAAAGGCAATTAATTGAATCAACTGCATTTAAACATACCACTGACAAGAACATTTTTATATAGTCAAAACTTTTGGAGGCACCATGACAGACATCATATTTATATCCTATAAATATACGCCATATATGGTCCGGTTTGAAACACTTTGAGCTGACTCAAGTCTCACTAAACTATGTTCAAATTATTTTGAAAAGGACATACAAGGAACTAGAAGTTGCTAACACCAAGTAAACCAAAGCTTCATATATCAAGATGTAATCATATTCAAATGTTAGTAATATTACCTTATTTTCAATTTAGAATAATTATAATCCTTGCATATTATTTAGGAACACATGGGAATGTTCCTAAATCTGTACAATCTATGTATCAGGATGTTATAAGCGTTCTGTGGTAACTGGCTGAACATATCTTAAAGTATTCATTTGAATTTAAAACGTTTTACAATACTAACACTTCAAATGCTGTCATTTTTCTTACACCGGCAGCAGTATTAACATCATTGCAGGTTTACAACTTACTATTAGTTAAATTATCTGATGCACTGTTTGTGTCCATTTATAAGGGGACCCAGTTAAATCTGTCTGAGATACTTCAAGGTATATTCCTGCTTCAATCATATGAATAACTGAAGATACTCATACTCATAGTGACAGATAAAAATGATTTGTGGCCTTTCGATTTGCATTTTGCTATAACATTGCTATTTTGCTAACTTGTTTTTATTAGTTCCTGATGGTTGTTTGATTCTATTTTGAGTTATAATTCTAATGTTCTGTGGGTTCAAAATTGCAAGAGAGTTAGATTTTATTAATGATGAGCTGGATTGCTCAACCCTGCACAGAAGAATCTCTAATCTTTCAAAATAAATCCCTGCTTTGTCTTACTTACCCAGAGGCTTGCTGCTTAGAGGTGCCCATTTTAGCAGAGCAGACTAACATTTATTCTTACAGTTGGGGTATCTGCTTATGTATCTTCAGTTTTTAATTCATCTCTGAAACCACCTATCCCTCTGTCAGTGGGGGTCTCTGCTGATTAGAAGGCCCACTGGCTTCTGGCTGGATCCCAGCATGAGTTGCTCTGGGGTGACTGCCTTGCTTAAGCGCCTACTTCAAGGATCCCACCAGGAACAACACTACACAGCCCTGACTTTAAGTCAGACCGTATTCAGTGAAAACCTGTGTGTCTATTTTCACACTAAATGCTTACAGGCAGGAATTCCAGGCAGCTTAAAAACTCAGAAATTGAGTTGATCCTCCATGCACATTCCAGTTTCTATTTATGATTACTTTAAAAACAAGAATTTTATTTAAACTGATACATGTGAAATATTACAGATCATTCTTCTGCTTTAAGTTCTGTAGAAGTAACCAAGAAGTCCATGGTATTAACTGAATACCATTTTATAAACAACACAATATGATAAAAATCATTTTGCACTCTTATAATAGTTACCTAAAAAAGGACCATTCCTACATTCTGAAGAGTGTCCCTACACTTTATTTATGAATCAATAAATTGGGGCATAATAACTTCTTCAACATTTTTTTTCTACAAAGAGAAAAGAAGTAAACTGAACTAATAAAGTCATGTTGATCGACAGCCTAAGTCATCATTTTGATAATCTTTTCAAACTCTATCCTTAACTTCCAGATCATCACTGGTTTTTGCATTTCCCCCATGATCGTGTGTTCCTGGTGTGGCTAAGCATCTGTCTTTGGCCTGGCACGAAGCCACAGCAGAGCTGCACCAACTTTCAGAGTTGCTTTCCCACCTCTGAAATTTGTCTTGATTTTCTCAATTCGCTAAACTGTCATTAGAAATTTCTTTTGAGAAGATCATCACGGATAAAATCAAATTAATTTATTTAGTGGCTCCCTTAGAGTAAAATACTTGAAATACACGTGGGGTAATTTCAATCACTACAGAGAAACAGGAAGCAACCTGCTGTTTCTCAGCAGGCCCACTGTTCCCCCTTCTGCTCAAGCTGTGCCCGCATCTACTGTCACACTGTGTTGGATGCTGCGTTTAGGAAGGGCATTCAAATGGAGCCAAGAAATTAGGCATATGCTAAGTCAGCTGGCTAGTCACGTAGAGAGTAATGTTCTCTTTGATCAAACTCTCCTTAAAAGGAGAACTTCCATGACTCTATCAGTGCAAGAGAGTTGAGTGTCTACAGATTTTATTTTACACTTTTTTTGTCTGGAGTTTTCAACAGAATTTGCTATAACTAGTTACTTTTTCCTACCTTAAAATTCTTTATACCCCCTTCATTAAATATGTGACTGGAGAGCACAGATGAATGGTGCTCATTAATTTGATCTGATTCCTTTTAGATTTATATAAGCAGATGGATGGGCAACCCTTCAACCCCAAATCTAAAGATACTAAATTACTGATAAAAAAAAAAAAGCCTTTGACCTTAGCAAATGAAGATGATATGAGTCTTGACATCATCTTCAGAAACTTAAAATTATCAGCTAGCAGAAACTTAAAATTATCAGAGCTCTAACTTAGTTACCTTTTAGGTACTTAACATTTTAAAGTATATTATGTGTATTTTCAAATACACACAAGTATACAAAGTAGTTTAATGGATTCCCATGCATCAGTCCTAAGTACTGTTTTTTTTAAGTTCTAGGGTTTAAAGACTACACTGAAAATGACCATCTTTATCGCTCATTTGTTTTACTAGAAGATAGTTTAAGGCAAGAAAAGCAGATGCTATGTAACAGGCGAGTGCTCACCAACACACTGATTCCACTGGTAATGCTGAATGTATCCTTGCGGGCAGCCGCACCTGTAGCCTCCCAGGATGTTCTGGCAGCCGTGTTGGCACCTATGGTTTCCATCACATTCATCAACATCTGTGAAAACAATCCCGGCAAGATTTTTATGTCACCTTTCTTCTACTATTCTTAAATGTGCTCCAATTCTTAAATGTGCTCCAAACACAACACGGGGTAACAATTATCAGAGGAACAAACAAACAAACAAGACACACTGAGGGGCTGTGATTTTTTCCAAGTCACATGGTTATTAAGTCAGTGATGGTACAGAGAATGGCTCTGAGATAAGAAACCAGATCATTCTTAGGCTATCCAACAGCCATGCCACGTCAGTGCTCTAAATAATATCCTAATTTCAGCAAATCAGCCATAGCAACTACAAATGTTATGGATTAACTACATATGGTATGATTTATTTGGTAAATGATATAAATATATTTGCATCACATGTTCCAGTAAGTTCAAAAGTGATTGACATGTTAATTCTCATTTTCGGGAAGATACAAGCATTACAGAAATACCTAAATAATTATAATGGTTGGGAATGCAAAAAATTTTATTACTGTTTGAGATTAATTAGATGCAAATTTAAAGTATTTAAATACATTACTTTTAGACATGATATAGTATTATGACACATATGGAATAATGTCTTTGTTCCTACATGCATACTCTTCTGGAATGACAACTGAGGCTTTGAAATTTCCCCATATAATAGAGAAATGAAATTGGCATGTCTGATATATGTGTAACAAATTTATATGTATAATTAATAAATTGTATCTTATGTAGATAGTCACAAGCGGAACTCACACATGGCAAGCAGCTGTACGCTCAGAATACTTTCAAAGTCTCAATGACTTCAAATACAAAATATTAAAATAGAAATTTTTAAGTTGAATTTTTTTGTGATTGAAGATTAGATACATGTAAAAGTCCTATAGTTCTCAGACTATATTAAAACCTCTAAATATATTTCTAGAGTTCAAAATCATGTATTTCTAAGAATAATTAATTCAAGGGTATCTGAAATCAATAGAGATGTAAATAGCACTAGTATATAAAAATATAAAGGGGAAGTACATGCTCTCAGAACCTCTGGCATGAGTATTTTGTAAGAGCTACCAATTGTAGTATATTTATCTCATACGCTAGAACTTGCAATGAAAATACTGAAGAACAATATTTTATTGGTCACAGGCAAATTCTTATTTTATTCCCACTTGAATTTTCCCTTGGATATAACAGGAAATATCTATTGTGATGAAGACTTTATAGGAAACGCCCTTTATAGAAAAGACAGTGAACTGGGACTCTCAGACAAATAAAACCGCCATCAGTTTTCCCCAGCACTTTCTGTTCATTTGCCCAGTTCCCTATAACTTGTTCTTTGTCTTATACTTAACATTTATACATTTTACATTCAAGTATCATGGAACAGACATCCGATTTTTTTCTAGTTTACTCATATACTACTGCAACTAAATTAGGTACAGAATTCGTTTTCAGTTAAACTCTTTAGATCAGTAACTAGGTAAACAGTTATTTCAGAAGCCCAAGTGTACTCACAGAATTTTTGTTTCATCACTTTAAAGTCTCCCTTGGTCTCCAAAATGATATATGAAAATTTATAAACAAAAAAAAAAATCAACTTCTGGATTTTACTTTGTTAATCTTTGTTGTTTGAGATGATCTCAATTTCTCATCGAGTGGTTTAGAAATTAAAAGTTTGCTGTATTAGAATATGAATATTTAAATAAATAAACTCACCTTCACAGTTCAGTCCAGTAGCATCAAGAGAGAACCCTCTCTGGCATTCACAGCTGAAACTTCCAGGGGTGTTTTGACAGATTCCCTTTGCTCCACAAAGTGAAGGCTGGGACCCACATTCATTGTTGTCTAGCAGAGGACAAAAGGGAAAGAGTGTCAGGCTTTCCAGTTATTATAGGACTCAAATTTTACTACATGAAGTAAAAAGTAGAGTACAGAAGCCTACGTTTCATGATGTGAAAACAGAATTTACAGAAAAGTATGCCACTATTCATGGTCATATTAAAGACAAAAATGGTCAGAAAGAAGTGTATTTCAAGAGATTGGAAATCAGCATATTTTGCATCAGTTGAGGACATGGTTTTCAGTAGCATAGACTGAAAGTTAAGGTTAAGACCTGTGTGTCTTCTGACATAAAGAAATCCCAGCAAGTTCATTAGTATGTTCTAAATTATAGTGAGCCTTTTACTTATTTTATCTGAACACACATTATATTTAGAATGCAATATAAAGGCACTGCTTGGAATACACCTACTGTGCATGTGCTTGGACTACACAGGACTACTATGCTTGGATATTGTTCCTGTGAAAAAATAAATTATTAACAACATTTTTAAACCACTAACTATGAGGGACTGATTTTAATGTAAGTACTGGGCCATTATTCTACCATTTTTAACTACAGCTTTAGGCTTCTACTAGTAGTGTGCAGAACTTCCCTTTTGTAGTTTTGTCTTACCAATACAAGCAGTGTGATGCTGTGTGAAACCAGGTGGACATTTACAGGTAAAACCTCCCAGAGTGTTGACACACAGGAACTGGCAATTGTGCTGTTTGGTTTGACATTCATCAAGGTCTGCAATGAAAGAGAAGCCAATGAAAATCAGAGCAGAGTTATCTGGCTAGGCTTCCCTTCTCATGAAGCCACAGAGATGTGTGCATGTTCTACCAGGAGTATTCTGTCTAGATTTTTGTTGGAAGCTTTATAGGTTTCCATATGCATAAGGCAAGGAGTTTCTTTCACATACTTAAGCAGCGTAAATACTATTAGCTACTAAGACAGGATGGCTAAGGTGATATATAACAAAAAAATTTTTAGGTAAAAAGCTGAAAGGATGAATTATAGTGATGTTCATGAACTGTTTTCAAAGCTAATATTCAAAGGTATTTAATGCACAGTTGAGTACATGGCTGGTTACTTAATCCTATTAAATGAAAGTGAAAATTGCTCATTTGTGTCTGATGCTTTGCGACCCCATGGACTATACAGTCCATGGAATTCTCCATGTCAGAACACTGGAGTGGGTAGCCTTTCCCTTCTCCAAGGGATTTTCCTGTCCCGGGGTCAAACCCGGGTCTTCTGTATTGCAGGCAGATTCTTTACCATCTGAGTCACAAGGGAAGCCACAGTAAAAGTGAGGCACATGGCATGATCCCCGATAAGCTGATTTTGAATCTGAAAAAAGGAGAGGGTCACACATATAGACTCTTCATCACCTTTGCAGGTCTTGCCGTCCTCCTGCAGGACATAGCCCCGGGGACACGAGCACTGGTAACTCCCCTCTGCATTCTTGCAGATGAAGTTGCAGGGTTTTGGGGACTGCGAACATTCGTCGAGATCTGAGTAAAAGTGATGTGAGGGTTAAATTACTGGTTAGAAGGAACAACCAGTCTCCATCCTCCCTCCATATTCTCACTCATTGTTTTCCTCTTCAACTTAAAATGGAAAACAGCCAGAGAGAAACGAGGCACAGAACAATTTTCTCTAAAGCAATTTACTGGTTTAACTTTGTCAGGTGATTCTTGGGCAAATATTAAAATATCCAGACAATTGGGTTCAAAAAAAGACACTAGGTTTTTTAGATTGGTGTACTTCGGTTTACAGTTTGAGAATCATAAACCTGAAGGTTAGAGTTTCTTGTCTTTGACATGTGGATGTGGCGGATGTTCTCAAAGTCTCTGAGCTGACACTTCCCCAGGAATTGTTTGGCATCACAGATTGTGCTGGAGATCTTCCACTTCGCCTTCCAGCTGCAGTCCTTACCTTGCTGCACCCTGCTCTCGCCCGGGACACTGTCAGCAGGCCCTCCGGCCCTCTGTCTTCAGTCTGGTCCTCAGTTCCTCGATGCCCTTCTCGCAAGATGGGCTGAGGCTGACTGAGCCATGAGGCCAGAGGTCACGGGTGCTCTAAAGGCAGACCTCTGGGGACAACCCTCTCCATCTTCCAGGTTTCAGTAATGTTTCCCTCTTATCTTTGGCCCGGAGGTGGAACAGCCCCAGAGCTCAGCACTATTCCTAGTATTTTCTGCTCACACCTTTATACACTGTCCTTTTGGTAAAAAAACAAGTCTCCTTAAACTGTCCTCATTTCGGTATGCCACCTTTTTTCTGTTAGGACTCTGACAGCAAACAGTCTCCACTTCCCCCATAAAAGACATTGACTGATGCCCAAAGAACGTTAAAAGCTCATGACTGATAGCCCAGTTTCTATTAGTATCTTGCCCAGACAAGTGAGTTGAATGCTTACTAAGATTTAGGTTAGTTCTTCTTAACCTTTTCATGCCAGATGTGCTTGTTATTAAAACAAGTTGATGTTAAGCTGATGAACTACGAAGGAGAAAAGATTTTTTTCCTTTAATGAAAACTAAATGTTTCGGAAAGACTCAATAAAGGCAAGCTACCACCCCCTCCATGGATGAGACAGTAAAATAAATTAGAAAAAGCAATTGTAAAAATGTAGAAGGTTTTCTGTATTGAGACTGCTTTGCAACTGGAAATTTTAGATGATGCTTAATTGGTATATTTTATGCAAAAATAACTGCAACGAGAAACAAGCAAAAAGCATTCTTTCCATATGCAAAAACATACTTTCACAATCAAAAGTCCGGGTCTTTCATTAAAAAAATGACAAAACAAACATGCCTCTATACATTTTAAACTAAATGTAAAATGTTGAAAATATATTTTTAAAATAATTTTAATGTTTCCCTAACTTTACAGACTTTTCGATAAATCTAATAGTTCTGTGTCTCACATTACTAGACAAGGCCTTGGACAACTCCTATGATATTAAGAACGGCATTAATGAAAGGAATAGCATCACTTTAGCAAAATGTACAATCCAAGCACCATAATAAAGATGTTGTACTGACAGTAAAGGACGTGTAGAAAACAGCAGTTAACAACCACTCAGATGCAGGGATGCCTTGTCTTTCCTTACCTACACACGAGGTCCCGCTGATGTCTGTGGTGTAGCCAACCTTACAGAAACACCGGAAGGAGCCCATGGTATTGATGCACTGACCATTGGTGCAGAGATTTGGCATAACTTTACATTCATCAATATCTGTGCACCAAAAACCCCAAGGCAAAAAACAAACAAAAGTCAATAGAGATGCAAGAATAAAACTGGTTAGAAACTAAAAGAAATAGAGGAATTCACAGATAACTAAAAACCAACGTTCATAACTGTGCTGGTATACTTTTTCATCATTCAATAGAGTGGCAACATAGAAGGAAGAGCTAACAAAAGAGTCTGAAGTGATAGGAAGAGACAAACATAAGGAAGGGTATGTTGAAAGCCCCACTGGAGTCTATTTGTTCTGCAATCTAAGCATGAATCTTTGGGGGGACTCTATCAATAGAAAGCTACACTTCTGAAGTTCCACTAATTTGGAATTTGTGATGGTATTCCATGGATTGGCTTTAAATTCAGTTGCATTAGACCCTAAGAAAGGGTTTCATTAGCAATATAATCAAGCGTAAGATCTAAAATCTGTATAGTCATAGAGGAAAATGTTATTTTTAGGACATTAGCATATTGGTTGTACCAAAAAACCTGGAAACTATTAATCATGTGTGAGTCTTGCTGGTTTGTAAATACGCTGCAAACAGAATGAGTTCCTGAGAACAAACCAATAAGCAACCTTTACTTAAATGGAGCACGCATAGCTTGTGGGTTGCAGATGGCCTCTGGGGTCACACAGATACATTCCATTCCTTGTTCCAACCTTTAAAAAGGCTGTGATCTGGGAAACATTTATTTATCGTTACTTAAGCTTCGTGCTTCAGTTTCTATCTGCTAAAATAGGAATAATAAGAGATTCTATCTCTTAGATTTGATACGAAGATTATGCCTCGTAAAGCTGCTGAAGCATTAGTGAAAAGCATATACGACCACACACATATACACATATATTTTAGCTATTATCCTATTTCCTTCAAATTAATGTGAATTAACATGCACTGGGTTGATAACATGCATGGATTTCCTCAACTCCTTACCTCTTCCATCAGTGGTATAGCCTGGGCCATGAGGACATGTCTTTTTGTACTGGGCAGTTCCAGGGAGGGGGCAGAGCTCACACTGGTGACCCCAGCCTCGCCCCCCGTCGCAGCAGCATTCTGACTTCGTGACAAGGTTACGGCTGCTGGATGCCATCTGACACATGGTCTGCAGCACCTCTGCAAAGCAGAGGCCCTGTCGATTGTCTGAAATGACAGTGTCGTTAAAAAACACCAGTGTCAAGGGCCTGACACTTCGTTATCTGGGTCTTCACATTAAAAAGGACAATCAATGTTTTCCTTCATAACAATACTTTTTTAAAAATATCAGTTTATTTTGGTGGTCCTGGGTCTTAGTTGTAGCATACGGAATCTTTAGCTGCCACATGTGGACTCTCGGTTGTGGCGTGTGGGATCTAGTTCCTCAGCCAGGGATTGAACCTGGGCCCCCTGCAATTGCGAGGGAGGAGTCTTAGCCACTGGACCACCAGGGAAGTTCCAGAGCAATACTTTTTGAAAAGTTAAATATTCTTTTATGTGAAGAGTCACACTGCTTAAGACAATGATTAGAAAGTTCTGTTGGAGGTTCATTTCACAGTACTCTTTCGCAACAATTTATTAAATTTAATAACTGATACTAAAGAAACAGAGGTGAGTTTTTTCTTCCTTTCCTCAGCAGCTAAGTGACAGTAAACTACCACTCCTATAGAATCCAACTGAGAGGAAAAATCAAAGAAAAATACTTCCCTTTAAATAAGCAAATGAGAACAGGATTTGTTTTTGAAAAGCAAATTCTGGACTATGTTATCATCTTGGTACATATTTAATCTAATCTCCTGTATTTTAGACATCTAAAAGACTCTTTAAACATTGGATTAAGTAGTTTTTTAAATTATTATAAATAAAGGGATTTTACTGATATAAGTTGGCAAAGAGATCTTTAATGGGGTTTTAAGAACCATCCTAATGAACTGTTAGTAATATGGACAGAAAAGTACACTTTCTATGTAGGTCATCTTTTCTATTTCCAAAAAGATGATGGTTAATGAAGATCTAGATTGAAGATAATAATAAACAAAATATGTTTTCATGACTAATAATCTCCTAGGATTTGAAGCAGATGACATCATTCTGAGAACAATCTGGTGTAGCTGAAATGTGCTGTTTTTGCATCAAAGCCCATGATGAGTGCTACTTCTGTTTGCCTTAAATCTGACTACTTCATACTTTTACACCTGCTCATAATTAACTAAACGGTTTATGATATATGCATTTTATCATTAAAATGCCTGAGACTTATATTTCCCACAAGAAAATATTTTGTAAAACCTTTTCTGTATCATAAAATAAAAATTAACTCTCACTGCATTTCTGAAATGTGGCATTTTCTTTAATATCATTAATACAGCAAAACTTACCTCACATAGCAAATATTGTCTTTTGGAATTAAATCATTCCCTGATGTAAGTTTTACCAGAGTCATATTTTCCATAGAGCTTAATTAATTTTGGAAAAACTACTTAAGATGGTTATTTACATTAAGCATGGATGTATGGACTACACACACGTGTACAAATACATCATTTTAACAGATGTCTATCTTCAGGAAGAGGTACATGGATGACTCAGATTGGGGGATCTATTTTGCAGACAAGGATATATATATAAGACTCTTCTGTAATTACATCACAAAACACATGCTTTATTCACCAATAAAATATACTCTGTTTATCAACTTACCAAGGCACTCAGTGCCAGAAGAGCTGGACTGAAAGCCTTCATTACACTCACATCTATAGCTCCCAACAGTGTTAACACAACGCCCGTTTTCACAGATTCCTGGTTTGGTCCTACATTCATTTTCATCTTTAGAAAAACAAGTAATATGAGTCATGAATAGCCTGTAAAGTTTATAATTTACAAATGTATCTTCTAATGGTTTATATCTTGCTTAAAACTTCATCAAAATACTAATATGATAGAATACTAATTTGCTATATTTAGATTTATAGTATTATATTAAAAATAAAACATTACATTTAAATGTATCATATTTAAATTTACCTCATCCTTCCAAGATGGGTTCTAGGTTAAGAAAGTGTTCCCCCCCACCCTCAGTCGCTTTTCGCCTTCTCTCTTCCTCTTTTCAGGGAAGAGGTGATGCTTGATGGAAAACTGGAAAAGTGGCTCCAGAAAGGATTACCGACCAGGAGAAAGAACTCTGGGAAAGACGATACCAATTCATGTGATATGAGAGAGAGGCTGAAGGCAGAGCAGAGGCAGGTGGAGAGCAGGGTGAAGGGCACTCAGGCCAGGGATAAAGGACAAGCTCCTTCACTGACTTGAGTAAAAATCACAGGGGCCATGCAGGGTGTTAGGGCAGCTAGAGGAAGAAGGAATTTAGATAGTACTGCTCTTTTGGTTTCTGACAAATAAATATATCAGAACAGAACTGTTACATTAAAATTCCTACATCTTTACTTATTGTGTTTATTTGACATTTTGTAAATTTTGTTTAAGGTATGTTTCAAATCAGTGTTGTCAGAGGCATGAGAGCTCATGATAAATCCCTTTGATGAATTTCTCCTTTCATCTTTATGCTTTTTAATCTTTAATTTATTAATATTTATTTTGCATGCACTTGCTTTTTATCAACATTTGCCTTGGATATCTTGTTCCACCCCTTTATTTTCCATCTATCTTACATTTTGATTTGGTACATTTCTTGTAATAAGTACCAAGCTGCACTTTTAAAAGAATATTTAAAAATACATTTGCCTTTTAACCAGAAATTTAAACTATTTCTATCTATGGTGATTACTGATATGTTTGGAGCTTTGTCATTTTATACTGTTTAATGTTTACCAGGCTACTTGTTTGCTTCTCTCAATATTTCTTAGATCGGTCTAATCTTTTTCGCTGCCCTACTGTCATCCCCAACTCATGTCTAGGAGTTGTAATCTTCTATTCTTCCAGCGGTAGCCAGGAGACAACTTCAACACACACCATTAATGAACATTTTTCTATTAACATCAAGAAGTGTCTGTTTCAATAGTTTCTGGCCATAGCAAGTAGCCTTGGTATGAGTTTGCTCCTTTCTTCTCTCTCCTTGTGCTACCTGCCATGCTGACACGGTCTAGAAATTTTGATTTGTTATATGTCTTTTATGGAACACCAGCATTTATTTAAACCATTTATTTATTTATTTAACCAGGGTTACTGGTTTCTTGGCTTATCATTGCTTCCTCTTGAATTAACTTTAAAAAATATACTGGAGGACACAGTTTGGATATAAGATATAGAGGGTGTGTGGGTGATAAGCACTCTAAAACACGTTTCTGACAATGTGATATTTTTGTTTTATCACTAGATTGAATATAAAGTTTTAGTTCAAAATTATTTTCCCTTAGGATGCCTTGCCAATATTGCTGCTACCATTGCTTTCTTTTACTCACTGCTAACTGTCACTTGTAGGAAATCTGGTTTAGCTCCCTGGGAAGCTTTAAGAATTCTCACTTTGCTCCTAGTGTTCTGACACTATGTTTTTTCTTGTTAAAGGTGTTTTTTTCTTTTAGGAAACTTTCTGCATAAATTTAAAGTATACACAAAAGTATTAAACTAAGTTAAGGATTTAAAACATTGTATAGTGTTTCTTGTTTCTAGAATATGAGGGTTTAAGTCTGCCTTCTTGATCTAATCCTATCCTAACGCTGTTATCTTTATTTTGATTAGTGTTTCAGCTGTCTGCTTTGAACTCAAAGTGCATAACAGAAATGTATCTAAAAAGATCTGATTGCTACAAATCTTACATTTATTTTCTTTCTTTTTTAAAAACTTTTCCTGACAACCCAAACAAATCTTGGAAAATTTCTCTTAAGCGTAAGATTTTCCAGGTTGCTACAGAAACCAATTAATGATAGAAAAGATTAATAATGTTTTACCTTCCGCATATTGTATTAGGAACGTAACAGATTCTTGTAGTTTTTTTTATCTCTTTGGCTATTTGCACAGAAAACAATACACCGTACTTTCCACTGTGATAACTAGAATTCATGTTTCTGACTGGGGGTAGGAGTGTTAAGCAAGCAGCCGTCATCCCGTACAGCCTTACCTACACAGCCTTCTCCGTCAGGCCTGCGGGTCATCCCAGGAGGGCAGATGCACATGAAAGTACCAATCAGATTCTTGCACATCATGCCCCTAGATTCACAGTCATGCAGCCCTTCAGCACATTCATCCAGGTCTAAAAAATATTTTCAATAAGAAAAACAGAAAATAAGACAAATTCATGAACAGGCTATCGTTGAGTATTTTGAAGTCATACTTTTGGTCTTATGGCTCTTAACATGTAATCTTCTTATGTAACAGAGAAAGGAGGAGCCCAGTCTCAACTGTTGGCTATATTCTAGAGTTATAAAAATTTCAGCACTGGTCCTCAAGATAAGAAGTTTAGGAAAGGGCTACCTTTGCTTTAGTAAGAGCTCAAGAATGTGACATCTTTATTTTTGATTTGACTGGACAGACTATCAAGTATCTTGTTATCTAGATACGGAAATCTACCAGCAATGCTATAAAGAATACATTCTGCACAGCTCTACAAGAAGACAGCTGACAGCTACAAAATCATTAAAATATATTTCCGGCATCACAAATAACGAGCTGACTCCTCCCTGGTCTGGGGCCTTACCTTTGCACATCTTCTGGTCTTCCCTGAGGGCATAGCCAATTGGGCACGTGCATTCATAGGACCCGAAGGTGTTCATGCAGCGGAAGGCACACAGCAGTGGGTTCTGGGCACACTCATTGATATCTGATCAAGGAAACAGACAGGCATATGCTCAGCCTAGAGTTCTAATTACTCTCTTAAATAAACACCGATGTATTTATTTGGCAGTCACACAGAAAGTAATAGGATAACAGAACTTCCATTTCTGGTAAGGAGAACTGGGCACCTAACTCATCCTCCAACAAATAACAACTATAAACTCTGAAATAAATACAAAAACAACACCTGAAATGGTTTCTAGCAGTGAGTTAAAACTCAGTAAACACCCGGCAACGTAGAGGTGCTCAGTTTTTTTTTTCTTTTTCTCCCTGTGGATCGTATCAGTCCTGGCACAGCAGCATCTGGCAGCTAAATCTCCAATAGGAACTCTCTGAGTTTCTGTCCCAAGAAATCAGGGGAGGAAGCCTTGGGACAACCAAGGCTGCTGAAAAGTGTGGAGGAATCCCAGAAATGAGAGGGCCAGAAGGGGAGAAATACCTTTTTCATTTTTTTGCATAAACTCAGCACAAGTTGCTGACTTAATCTTGCCATCTGTGGGCCAAAACCAAACAAGCTAGCCACTAAGGTTTAAAGAGAGGAATCTAAGTGTGAACCACTGTCTTCTACAGGCCTGACAGTCCACTTTATGTAAATTAACTGCTTGCTAAGACAAAGGCATCAATATTCTCTGAAATAATGTAACTGATTCTAGAAGATATCAGTCACAATACCCAGCACACAATCCAAAATTAACCAACAGACTGAGGAACCAGGAAAACGTGACCTAATTTCAAGGGAAAAAATAAGCAATAGATGCCAATTCTGAGAGGGCGGAGATGCTGAATTATCAGACAAGGGCTACAGAGTATCTTTTGTAACTATGCTCACTGTGGTAAAGGAAAATATGTTTGTGATGAATATAATCATCAGTAGAACATAAGAACAATATAAACAAAAGCTGAGGCATTAAAAACTCTTTCTATATCAAGAAGAAATAATACTAAAGTATCACTTGCCTTCACAATTCATCATGGGCCCTGGCTCAAAGCCCTCATTGCAGTTGCATTCAAAACTCCCAATAACGTTGGTGCATGTCCCATTTCCACATGGGTTGCCAATTGAACATTCATCAGTATCTGAAAAAGAATAAGAAAGTGACACAAAATGTGGAGGTTTTAGTTTAATAAAAGTATGCTCAGGAATATCCATCTGGCCCTATCACGTGTCCCAGATCTGTGCAGGACGCACATAACTCTTGCATCCCCTGCCCTTGGTCTTGGCTGGCCAGCCTTTATGCAGGGCAGAGAACCCCGAGGGTCAAGTGTGAAATGCTCTGAACTTTCAGACAGCTGTGCTTGCCCTAAAAAAAAAAAAAAATCACAAACCCAGGGAGGTATGTGACCTTCTGCTACAAGAGCAGAAGTGGAAAGTCATAAAGTAAAATAGACCTCTTTCCCAGTTAGTGGTTTTGGCAGCTGTAAAGCTCTAGACACATCAGAGTTTGTATATCTGGTTGAAGGCAAAGATTGGGCAACTCGCTCCATCTTCAAATAAACCCATGTTGCTGGAAAATGTAGAATGGGAGAAGAAAAATAAGTTATGGCTACTTATCTTGGCTTTGTAAATCCCACTGCCACCCAGAGTGCCTGAGAGACCTTTTGCTGAATATAAGAAAGAAAACAACCTTAAAAGTGTGAAATGTGGCTCTAAGTCAGCACTTACCCACACAGCGCACTCCCGTGTAATCGAGGTTGTAACCCATTGGACATTCACAGCGAAAAGACCCATCTGTGTTGATACACTGACCATTTGAACAAATGCCTGGGCTCTCAAGACATTCATTAACATCTAAAATACAGAATCATCCATGAACTTTCTCATACAAAAAGATATGCCAAAACTGCATGTATCTATTCAAAAGAGGCTTAACAGTGTTAAAACATATGGGCATTTCTTTTATCAGAGAAACATGTATTTCATATACCGTAACATAGTCTTATGATATAGTGCATATGATATACAATAAATATCATATATGTGCATGAAATGCAATACAATATATGTTATACAGTAAAAACAGCATGATTATAAAACAAATGTACAATATTGTATTTATCTAAGACTATAAAAATAAAATATATCAAACCACACCTTCACGGGTATCATGAAGACTAGGAACAGTCCCGTGGCCATAGGGACACAAATCCTGGAATGCCACTACAGAGAGAAAGACAAACTCCTGATTATCAAAGTGCCTCAACCATCAGAGAACGTAAGAACTGATTAGTGACGTACATAAAATTAGACTTATTTTTCCTCTGCAAAGCTATTTTTAGTAAGAGTCTTTATTTTTGTAATTTACTTCAAAAGCAACACTGAGCATATTTAGAGACGGTCACCTGAGCTTGGGGTGGCCACCTATGGGTACCACTCAGGGTGTCTGATTCTGTCTGCTTGCTCATTTAATTCTGGGCAGCCAAAGAGCCATATTCACTCCAGTATGCTCGTCTGGAGAATTCCATGGACAGAAGAGCCTGGTGGAATACAGTCTACAGAGTCGCAAAGAGTTGGACACGACTGAGCAACTAACAGAGCATTCTCGGCCCATTACACACAGAAGCCACCTCTGACCTAGAGACCAGGCCAGTTCCGAGCCTGCTGGGGACAATCGTACTGTTCAGCTATGCGAATAAAATCTGTGAGGCTCGTCGTCTCTTCTTGCAAATGGCTACTGTGCTGACTCAGCTTCCAAGAATTTGATATAAGATTCTGGGAGCCCCAGCCTGTGATACAATACCCATGTGGGACTCCTGCAGCAAGCTGGAATGTAATTTTCACCCCCTCCTTGGATCTACTGCCCTTCACCCTTCAAATTCATTCCTTTCAAAGCAAGTAATACTAACCTTGGGGGAAGCAATAAAATAATGGGGTAACATCCTGCATTTACACATTCTGAATATGAAAGCTGAAAGAAGTTCCTGGCGCTACTGAGCTCACTGAACCATGAAGGTCTGTAAGTGAGGGGATGCTTTCATCTTCAAAACATTCATAAGTTACATGGTCCCACTTGAGTTCTGCCAGACAGTCCAAAATTAGTACAAAGTGGCTTTTTAATTTCACTACTCTTACCTTCGTCATCTTTGGGACACAGCTCACAGGGGTCCCCCCAGCCCTCTCCTGGCATCTTACTACAGCAGCATTTTGCCTTTGTGGTGTTGAAAGCTTTGGGTACAGAACACTTTCCATTTTCAAAGTTTGTGAAACAGAAGCTCTGGCGAGTATCTAATCAAGAAAGCAAACATCACAGACCTCCTTACTGGTCATTTTAAAAGATGGAATAATTTACACATAATTCTGTTACTGATAGAACATTTCTCATGGCTTGAACATGTGATGCAGATTATATTCACAGTTAAAAGATAGGCCTGGAAATTCTTAATTGCTGATGTCATTTGCCAGTTTAAGTTGACCACTCTATAAAACTGCATTTAGATATATATCTTAACAATGTGCTTTGGAAATTTGAGAAATTATGCTCAATATTAAAATGATTTCCATGTCTTCTTTACTGTTACATTACAGCCTAACAAAATAAACCTAGGTAGCTTTCAGTAAGTTACGTCCTATCAGAAGTAACTCATCAACACTGTGCCGAAAAATCTATGCCAACAACAAAATGAAAAGATGAAATAAGAGAACCATTTTTCTTTTGGTATGGATTTTTTTTTAAAAAATGTAGAAACAGAGCAAATAATTCAAAGCACTTTAAAAATTGTCCAGTGCATATACACTCAGGACCTTATGTTTTAAACTTACAGATGATACATCTGCCAGAGACATATATTTTTAGTGACAAGCGCTACAGCATGGCTTCCTGCCTAGCTATGAAGTTTGAGGGCCGATGATGACAGAGAAGTCATTTCAAAACTTACCAAAGCACCTCCGTCCATTATCAGACAATACAAACCCAGGGGGACAGATGCACTGGAAGCCCCCAGGAGTATTCGTGCAGGAACCAAAAAGACAGATGTTGGGATCTTCATCACACTCATTTATATCTGCAGATCAGCAAGATAATTTACTGATTTAATCAAGTCAATACACTGCTTAATATCTGAAAGTAATTTGTCCACATTGTACAGTTCACTAGCCATTGGATATTCAATGTGAAACAATATATTACATTGTCTGTATGATTAATTATCTTTAAACTGTTATTGCTTCAAAAGTCACAGGTTAGATCCAATTTCAATGATCCATATGACCCAGACTTCTAAGTCGGTCTCCAGCTCTCTGGACCTGACTCCTAGGAGATGTCTGTATGTCCGCCTGCAGGCCTGAGAGGACCATGTCCATGTCTCAGGGGCATCGCATCCTCAGCACTGGTCCTCTTCTCTGGTGCCCTTCGCCCTCAGCAATCCACACTGGGGAGCTGGAGTCACATTCTTTCCTCTCCTTAATTGTTCAACTTTCATAATCAAGCAATATGTGGCCTCCTCATTACATTCAAACTCAGCATCATTTGCCACCTGGATTATCATGTCTCCCAACTAGACTGCTGCACTTCCTTCTCTCCCCTCCATACCGCCACCAGGGTTTGCTTTCTAAAACACATACCTATTTGAGAATGTGTGCCTACAGAACCAGGGAGCTTAGACGTTGGGATGAGAATTTTATCATTTCCACCTTACCCCAGAATGATTCCTTGAAACAGAAAAGGATTACTTACCAGTGATATCTAGCCCCTTTTCACTGGAAGTGCTTATTTAATGGGTGATTTTTAACTAAATGAATAAACACTACATGATTCCAGGCACATTAGAATGTAAGTTTCACGAGGACATCATGTGTCTGTCTAGACCACTGCTGTACCCTCAGCACGGGTCTAGCTCACGGTCTGGAACATACTACGTTCTCAATTTATACCGGCAGAATTTTAGTGAGTCATGGCACTTCCTTTCTAAAAGAACCTGCACTGCTCTGTTCGACCTGCAGGACTAAGAGCCATCTTCTGAGCTGGCCACCGATGCCCCTTAGCACATCTGTTCTGCCTCTGTTTTCAAGCTGCCTCTCTGTTCCATTTCCATTTTTGATTAGTAAATTTATCAAACCCAGGGACACCTCAAATGTCGCCAGTCCTTATGCTAGGCTTCCTGACCTGCTATCCTTTCACCACCACCATCATTATTCACAGCCTCCTTCTGAGACCCACATCCTGAACAGACCCCAGTGCAGGGTCTGTCACATTGGATTGTAAGGGCAGCTTTACCACATGGAGTGATTTAAAAAATCTGTCTTTTCTCTTAGGCAGTAAGTTACCTTACTTACTGGCAAAAGCTGCATTTTTGTATTTCCAGAATCTAAAAGATGCTGCATGTCCATAGTAATGTCCATTGAATGTCAGAATGGATGTGTATGTGCGTGTGTGTGTGCGCCCATAGAGTTCGTGGTAGGAAGCATTTCATCTAGAAAAACTGGTAGAAGAGATTCTAGGCTGAAAGAAATAGTCTTACAGTGAAGCGAGTTAATTGAAAACACATTTTTAAGACATGAAAAATAGTGGTGGTGTTTATCAGTGGATAAAGAAAATAAAATACTCCTGAGGTTAAAAATATCTAATTGAATCACAGATTGTTTTTTCACTAAGCTAAAAGGTAGCCAAGTCTTTCTGATACAAAGAAAGCACAAGTATTTTTATTTCTCTAATGGTTCACACACTGCTATTATGCTTATTCCATAAAGAGATGGATCACAGAGATGATGAAGATTAAGTATAAGCAAAGAAGATGAAAGAAGAGATCTTAAACTCTTCAAGAAAGTTTTTGCTAAGATGCTTCTAGTGTTATTATTATTTTTAAATATTAAAAACACTAGAAAATCTTACAATGAACTATACAAATCAGACAAAAATGGGGAAAAGATATAAATACCAAATTAGGATGACTAAGGATACCCATTATTTACATGATCTGAAAAATAATTAATTTACTATGTAAACTGTTTCCTTAGGTTCTGTCTATATAACTCCCTCAAATGTGAACAGAAGAGCTATACAGAATTTAAGAAACTGAGTAATTCAAAGGCAAAAAACTCTTAACAATCATTTCATGTTAGAAGAACCACACTAAGACGCTGGTGCTTCTGAATTTCAACAAGACTGTTAAAAATAATTTGTACAAAAGTGAAATAAAGTAACTGTAAAAAGGTCAGTCTTCAACATGCCCACCAGGCAATTCTGGGACTCACTTTTGATGTGGTTACAAGATTTCTTGTACACTGGGAGGGTTTCCACAGAGAAACATCTGTTATGACAAATGGATTAATATTTTCTGTTTTGACATGCGGCTTTCCCAAGGAAAAAAATGTCTCAACAGCATTGTCAAGATTTTCTGCTTCACATTTCTAGGACTCTAGACACCTTTAATAGCTGTTTTAAAATTGGTTGCCAAAGATTACAATTTTTGTAGACACTCTTTAAATTCAGTAGAAGGTCTCTATTGACATTTGGAAAAAAGATCAGAGTGCACTGAAAATTCTTTGACTAGTATAAGATTTCTGTTAATGAAAAAATCCCACATCCTCAAATTTTTTATTCCCACCATTCCACCTTCAAATCATTTCTGATGGTTCAATAAAACAGATGTAGGCAGCTAGGCATTTAATTCCCTGGGTCAGCATGCTTATAGTGGTTTAGATTTAACATATATCCACAGAGTCTGTACCAGGTCTCATTATACTAAATGCTTCATGGACTCAAACATCAGCCTTACCGATGCAGTTCTCGCTTTTTACTTCATACCCTGGGGGACAGATACATCTGAAAGACCCCTCCAAATTCTGACAGGTGCCAGGAGAACAAGAGCCAGGCAGGGCAACACACTCATTAGTATCTTTAAAGAGAAACAAGAAAAAAATGACTTACAGATGACATCATTGCTGCCAAATGACAGTAACATGAATTCAACTCAAGCCCTCTGATCTGCCAGGTCACTATGGGGAAATATGCCCTCAGAGATTTTTGACACACTGAGTATTACTCATTTGGCAAGAGGCTAATTTTCCTTTGTTTACTTTAATTGAGACACAGATAGCCTCGAGCTCTGTCCCAATCAAAACACTGCATACAATTCCAAATCTTTGGTTTATACCTTTTATCAAAATTTCCCATGAAACTTATCTTGGTCCATGTACTCAGATGACCAAATGAAATGCAAATGAGTCCCAAAGTTGGTGGTGCTGAGGGTGAGGGGAGTCACATCATTATTTTACAAAACAAAACAACACAAAGACTTTATTTTATTGTTTGCTGTTTAGATACTTACCTATACAGTTCTTGCCATCTGGAGTAAGTTCATAACCTTCATTACATAAACACTTGAAGGAGCCAACTTCATTAAAACACCGTCCATTTCTACACACCTGACCAAAAAAGGAACTGCACTCATCTATGTCTGTAAGTAAATAAGAGTCAGCTTTTCAGAGAGAGCTCTTACATATATTTTGTATCACAAGTTGCAACTTAAAAACATATTTACTGGTAGACATTTACAAAAAGCCTACATTACAATCCCTCATCAACAGAGAAAAATGTCTTGTATCATAAGGATCAGGTGACTAATAATGTCACATAGATCTCTCCTGTTGGTTTAAGCTTTCCATTCTTTCCAACCAAAAAATAGCTCTTTTCCTGGATATAAGAGGACACATGGATTTAACTGGATTGCCCAGTTTGTAGAGAACTGCATCTGGAGATAAGCTGACTGTATTCAAAGGACAAATAACATAGCATATAAAATATAGAAAAATCAATTATATGAAAAACACTCTAGAATTGCTGACATGTTTTGCTTACAGAAAACAGAATCTGAAAAAAAATGTTCTTAACTGTTAGGTTTTCAGTTAAGCTTGCTGCTGCTAGGTCACTTCGGTCGTGTCCAACTCTGTGCGACCACATAGATGGCAGCCCACCAGGCTCCCCCGTCCCTGGGATTCTCCAGGCAAGAACACTGGAGTGGGTTGCCATTTCCTTCTCAAATGCATGAAAGTGAAAAGTGAAAGTGAAGTTGCTCAGTCATATCCGACTCTTCGCGACCCCGTGGACTGCAGCCCACCAGGCTCCTCTGTCCATGGGATTTCCAGGCAAGAGTACTGGAGTGGGTTGCCATTGCCTTCTCCGGTCAGTTAAGCTTAGGGATGAGTTATTTTTCATTTGTTTACGATTATACTTCAATCAGAGCCATATCTGTATCTTTCCTTCTCCTCAGCTGTATAAAGGGTCTGAGAAACTATAGACAACAAGGTGGTAGCTGAATAAAATGTTCAATCAGGTCTGAATTTTTCACAGTTGAAGAATTTTGAAAAACAAGGAAAATTAAAGACTATATATTGGAATATATTAGGAGGTGGGTTTGACCGGCGATGGTTCCATGAAAGCAGGAAGGCTGAGTTACTTTCACATTAACTCATGGGATTATGTGAATTAAGAGATGTTGTGTTGGAAAGCACCACTAGAGAGTCTGTGTGCCGTGTGTAGTCACTCAGTTGTGTTCTGACTCTTTGCATCCTCATGGACTGTAGCCCACCAGGCTCCTCTGTCAATAGGATTCTCTAGGCAAGAATACTGGAGTGGGTTGCCATGCCCCCCTCCAGGGTCTCTTTCCAAGAGGGAAAGACCAAGGGATCTAACCAAGGCCTTCTGCATTGCAGGTGGATTCTTTTATCATCGGAGCCACCAGGAAAGCACTATAGAGTCTGGCACATGGTAAATGAAATATCATTAATGCTTTTTGTCATATCCTTTACTAACTTCTCCACCAACTATAGGATCCTCTTCCTCTTCCTCCAGTCACTTTCAGCTTTTATTTCAATCACTGTTAGAGGCAAAGACTAAAATTCTGTGCCATGTAGAGAAGACAGTTTTCTTTTCCACTGAGAATTTACGGTCCTTCACAGAGATTAAATAGGCTTCTGAGGCTGGTTCAGAAACCTAGTCACCATGTTTTCTTCCTGTGGGAAAAGGCAGCCCTGACTTCAAGAGCTGACTGAAAATAGCTTCAAGACACAATATGTTTCTAAGTTGGAGACTGTCAGTGTTTGAATATAAATCAAGAATGGATTATACGAAATACTTGTGATAAACCTGAAACCATAAGAGGTCTGCCTTTGATACGAATTAAGTGGTAAAAATAACCTAAAACCATAAATCAGTCCCAATAGTTTACTATCATTTGCATGGCCTTTACCCTTGAATCGATTTGACTGACATAAGTACTAAACCCAGCAGACTGTCTCGTGATTGCTGGAGGCAATACTGTGACTTCAATTAACCAGAAGTTAGTCAATGATATTACATATTTTATGGCACATGCTCGCAATATGAATAATAAAAATTTATTCATTCTTTGCCTTTATTCTGTGTTTAGGATATTCTGTAGACATGAAAGAGAAGCAATGAAGGACTGAGTACTTACCCATGCAATCATTATTATGAGTGAGTGCAAAGCCTGGGTAGCAGAGACAGTTGTAGGATCCAACGGTGTTTTTACAAGTTCCATTTCCACATGGATGCCGCTCACACTCATCAACATCTACGAAGAAACACTGGCTCAAAGGAATTCAGTTTTTAACCAGAAAGATGTAGCCTATTAAACGTTTAGATTTTTTTTTTTAAACTACTGGCTTACTTAGATTTTTCTCATTCAATACTAAGAACCCACATTTATTTAAGGAAAGTAAGTATGAGGTAGAGAAAACTCTAAAGTAGAAAATTATTAAGAAAAATTGTCACTTGATAACTTACAGGAACATATAAGACTCAGAAAAGAACTGGACTAATAAGTAAATGAGATTAGTCTACATTTCCTCAGTGAGTTTTTTTAATGAATAAGTTTGCTTGTCAATTATGAGGAAGTAAATCTTTTGAAACACTGAAACAATCTGTTCTCTTAAGCATTATAAATGCTTACCCAGAAATTTTAATATCTTGATTTGATCAGCACAACAAAGGTAAACTTTAACTTCCTAAATTTTACGAATCAGTAGACTCTAAATTGAAGAAGTCTATTAGAGTTCAATGTTATTAGCCTTCAAAAACATGGAATTAATATTTAGAAAGGTCACAGTCATATAAAGGAGGAGACTCCCTAGGCTATGAATTTCAGGCTGCTAAAACTCTTCCATTGTGAAAAAAAAAAGGGGTATTATTGTTCCTTCAGAAAGAAGCTTTGTTTAAGAGAGAGATTACCAAGGAGTCTAGCTGATTTTCATCATGGGTGAATTGTTAAAACTGAGGACAGATTTTCTCCATATGAATTTCTGAATCATAAATATCACACACATATATATATATATATATTTTTTTGTTTGTTTGTTTAGCAAATCACATCCTCTTTCTCAGAGAGAACAGCCAGGAGAAACATATAAGCAAGCCATCTCAGACAGTTCATGCGAATAGGGCCACATCCTCCATGTGTCCTTTGCACAAGCATTCCCTAGAGAATTTTTCCTGCGCCCATGGAAGATGTCTGCAGGGGACCTCTTAGGAGGTACTGGAGGAATGGAGACATTCTCCAGATACAGATATGTACAGATATGCCATAAAGAAACTAATTTTGCCGTTCTGCTGTACTGAAGTCTGTACGATTCAAAAAGATGGTGTGTCTCGAAAACCAAGAGTAGATGCGCAACTTCAGCTTGTTCTACACTGAGAACATGCTAATTATAAATGGTCAACTTTTAAATTTAATTTTTCTCCTGCAAGTGCAGAGTGCTTCAGTGGAGATGAGCCAGTGGCTGACATCAGTTTATGGAGTTACGCTGAGTTCCAAGGTGAGTTCCGAAGTTAAGCTGAGTTCCAAAAGCCCATGTGCTTTTGAAATCTTATTAATCATTAGCTCAGCAAGTACTTACTGAACACAATTATTGCTTAACTAACCAACACATTAGCTACTGTACTGGGGCTTTTCAAAGTTTCACCATCTTTGCTTCTAAAAACTGTTCTTAAGAGTTGAAACAGCCAAGCAAGCAGATATATCTCATATGTTCAGTGATTTGGGGAAAAGAAGCATATGTACCTATGTGCGTGGTGTATGTGTTCATTTCAGCTCTGTCACTCTTACTACTCCCTTGCATTCTAGCATTCCAAAAGGCTTTTCTGAGTGGAACTGTGCCTGTGTGCTAAGTTGCCTGAGTCATGCCCAGCTCTTTGTGACCCTATGGACTGTGGCCTGCCAGGCTCCTCTGTCCATGGGGATTCTCCAGGCAAGAATGCTGGAGTTGGCTGCCATACCCTCCCTCCGGGGGATCTTCCTGACCCAGGGATCAAACCCGTGTCTCTTGTATCTCCTGCATTGAGAGGTGGGTTCTTTATACCAGCACCACCTGGGAAGCCCCTTGAGTGGGAACAAAGAGGGGTAAACGGAGAGCTGGTACCCCGGCGATTTCTAGGTAAGGCTGACGGTCTGAAAGCTCAGGTTAACAAGCATGTGAAAGCCATCTGGGGAAGAAAGCTGTGACCACTAATCCCAAGAACATACTGTGGTGAGTCCTGCTCACAAATTTCACATTGACTAAAACCATAAACAGTTTCACATAGCTCATGTTTTGTTAAGACTGTTTGTGACAGAGGCAGGGCAGTTACTTGTGGCGGGTGACCGAATGGTAATCTCTTCTGGAGTCTCAGCTCCACGACACCCCCTGGAGATAATGCTTCCCTTCTTACCCATGCACATCGTCTGGTCCTGAGAAGCCTTAAAGCCATTGTGGCAGATGCACTGGTAACTTCCTTGTAAATCCACACATAGGCCATGACTGCAGACATTAGGAATTTCTAAACACTCGTTGCGATCTAACACAGAAAAATAAAACACATGTTACACGTATCTGATCTTTATTAAGATTCCTTCATTTTTTCCCACAGGCATTGTTTCTATAGCCTGCTAGTAATTATCACAGATAGGCTGAAAACGAACCATAACAAGAGTTGAATAAAAATAAGGCAAGGCTTTAAAGTATACAAGCCTCTTTTAAAAAAATTTTAAATCACGCGATCTTTCTACATGTTGATTGGTATATCTCAAGGACATTGTTTCATTTTAGTTTTAATTCTAGGAAAAATCCATTGAGAGACTTCTTTTCCTAACAAAAGAATCTATGGTGAAATAGATTCAATATGAACGAATAGATTTACCTGGAAAATCCCTTCAAAATTATATTTGAAAATATCTTTTTTTTTTTTTTTGATAGGAGAGTATAGGCAGTTTTTTAGTGCAGGAAGTAAGTATACAGAATGTGGTGAGAGCAGTGAAAGTGTTGGTCACTCAGTTGTGTCCGATTCTTTGCAATTTCATGGACTGCAGCTGCCAGGTTTTTCTGTCCATGGCATTCTCCAGGCAAGAACACTGGAGTGGGTTGCCATTCCCTCCTCCAAGGGATCCTCCCTACCTAGAGATTGAACCCAGGTCTCCTGCACTGCAGGCGGATCCTTTACCATCTGAGCTACCACAGAGGCCTACAATGGTGTTCAGTATCAAAGAATGAGTCATTCTCTTCTTACCAACACAGGCTCCGTTGGGTGAAAGTTTGAAACCTGCAGCGCACTCGCACCGGTAGCTGCCCGGACTGTTGATGCAGTCTGCATTTCGCTGGCACAGGTTATCGCCATTGCTGCACTCATCAATATCTGAAAGAGCAACAATTCCATTTTTCAAACTTCATTATGGCATCAGTATTACATTCACTTAATCAATTTGGTGATCAACTCCTAAAATGCTGTAGTAGAAACAGTAAGTCAGAAAACTTCTAAAAACCAGGTATGTCTGCCAAACTTTCCTGGATAAGGTCACTTATTGCTCAGATTACCTTCGCAGACCAGCAGCAGGTCATTGTAGCTGAATCCCGTAGGGCATTCACAGCGGAAACTGCCAATTTGGTTAATGCACACACCATTTGCACAAATGCCTGGAATCTCTTTACATTCATCAATATCTGCAATTGAACAGATTTGATCAAATATATGGTTCTGCTTAATGTATTTATTATAAAACATTGAATAATACTAAACACACACTCAGTCTCAAAAATCAATCCTATACTGGTATGAGTGATTTTGTGGTTTACGAAAGCATATAGATTACAAAACATTATTTCCTTTGAACAGTAATGAAAGAATGGAAGTAGTTGATCAAATATACCAAGTGATACTAGTGACAATAGAGCAAATGAACTTCCTAGGGAATCAAGCTTCCTCTTAAGTTACATGTCAGGCTTACCTAATTGCTATTACTCATTTGATAAAGCCAACTGCATTTTCTTAATTTTATGTCCTTTGTTATCTGTGCATTGATAATGGACATTTAAAATTATATTGTTCACTTAATCTTTGAGGAAGAAAAGTAGACTGTGCAAGAGAAAGCACATTCAGAAGAAAGAAATTTATATAATTGATAATTCTGCAAATTCATAAGTAGATAGGGAGAAAAATACTGTAAAATTACATACAAAAATATATACTCATGAAAACAGACAATAAAGGTTAATAAAATAAAGTGGATTACTTAGAATCATGTATTGATAATACAATATTCATAATGAGAAGAACTAAAGCTTTAGCTTGATATGTATGAAATCTTGAGGCAGTCATATAACTATTATATCATAACTCAATTACCAGGCTGGCAACCCACTCCAGGCTGATGGACTAATGCCACTATTAACACTTGGTTATCTGTAAACAGGCTGCTTCTTTCTTGTCTAACTACATCAGATCCAAATCCAGAGTATTATCTTTTATGATACTTTAAACTTAAAAAACACTGAACAAATTTTTACAAAATGCTACATATATGTATTAAAAGAAACATAATCTAGAAAAAACTCACCAACAGCTTTTCCAGTGTGAATGTCAAAGGTGAATCCAGGAATATTTCCACATATGGTTTTAAAGTCAGCTTTAAAATATAAACAAAGCAAATACACTCTTAAATTCTCATATTCCTTCCAAATAACACTTTACATAGTATTACTTTAACTGACAAATATATTTTATATTATTCGCAACAAGTCACTTTAATTCAATTATATTTATTTGACTACAATATCAGTTTTTGCATGGAGTGAATGAATCTAGGCATTCTTTTATCATTATTATTATTGCTGTACTTATTAACATTTTACTGCTCGGATACTAGAAAATAAGTAAATCATTATGAGTTCAAAATATCTACTTAAAGCACTTAGGTAGATATTTTATTATTTTATTTTGATACGCAGGGCTTTAGAAATGATCCAACTTATTGAAAAACTAGGTTAGTGTGCAAATTTAAAAAGGAATTAGAATTGCACAAAGGCATAGGCATCATGCAAAGATAATTTTGTGGTGGTGAAACATGTTCACAAGGAGTAATGAATGAGCCATGACTTTTATCTTTTTTAACATAAACGTCTGTTTGTTGGAACGTGAAATTTGAGGCATCAAAAACAACATCTCATGGAATAAAACAAAGACTATGAGAGTCACTCGGAGAAGGCAATGGCACCCCACTCCAGTACTCTTGCCTGGAAAATCCCATGGACGGAGGAGCCCGATGGGCTGCAGTCCATGGGGTCGCTAAGAGTTGGACACAACTGAGCGACTTCACTTTCACTTTTTTACTTTCATGCATTGGAGAAGGAAATGGCAACCCACTCCAGTGTTCTTGCCTGGAGAATCCCAGGGACAGGGGAGCCTGGTGGGCTGCTGCCTATGAGGTCGCACTGAGTCGGACACGACTGAAGCGACTTAGCAGCAGCAGCAGCAGTAGCAGCAGCATGAGAGTCACTACTACACATAATTCACCAAACTAACAGGACCTTAAAAGAATTCTAATTTTTAAGTAGCATAATTCTTCGAATGCCCACTGCTACACACAGGAATAAAACTCTTGAAAACAGTATCAGGCAACATACAGAAGACTATAATCTAAGTGCCATCTGAGAGCCCAGATTGTTAAGTGGGGAAAACACAATCCCTTCAATAAATAGTGCTGGGAAAACTGATAGCCACTTGACTAAGGCTGCAACTGGCCACTTTCTTACACCATATAAAAAATAAAACTCTGAACAGATTGCAGACTTAAATGTAAGACTGAAAACCATAAAACTCCTAGTAGAAAACATAGGATGCTCTCCAATATTGGTCTTTGCAATATTTTTTTGAATCTTTCTCCTCAGGCAAGGGAAAAAAAAAAGCAGAAATAAACAAACAGGACTATATCAAACTGAAAAGCTTTTGCACAGTGAAGGAAACCATCTACAAAAGGAAAAGGCAATATATTGAATAGAACGATGTCTGCAAATGATATATCCAATAGGGGTTAATGTCAAAATATAAAGAATACTCACAACTCAATATAAAAAATACAAATAATCCAGTTAAAAATGGGCAGACCACTTGAATAGATATTTTTTCTAAAGAAGACACACAGATGGCCAACAGACACATGAAAAGATGCTCAACATCACTGATTATCAGTGAAATGCAAATGAGGTGTCACATCAGACCTGTCAGAATGGCTGTTATCAAAAAGATCACAAATAACAAGTGCTGGTGAAGGTGAGAAGAAATGGCAACTCTTGTATACTATTGGTAGGAATGTAAATTGGTATAGTCACTATGGAAAACAGCATGGAGGTTTCTCAAAAAATTAAAAACAAAACTGTCATAGTTCGGCAATTTCATCTCTGAGTATTTATCTGAAGAAAACAAAACACTAATTCAAAAAGACATATACATTCCTGCGTTCTCTGTAACATTATTTACAAGGGCCAAGATACGAAGCAACCTAAGTGCCTGTTGATGTGCAAGCAGATAAACAAGATGGTGTATTATTACTCAGCCATGTTGTTGAAATCTGGTGGCTGCCAGAGGGGAGGGAGTAGCGGGTAGGGCAAAATAGATGTGAGGGATTAAGAGGTACATATTTCCAACTAAAATACAAATAAGTCACAGCAAAGTAATGTACAGTCTAAGGAATACAGCCAATAAAATTGTAATAAAATTGTGTGGAGACATATGGTTACTAGACTTATCGTGGAGACAAATCCATAGTATGTATAAATGTCAAAACACTATGCTGTAATCCTGAAAGTAACATAATACGATTTATCAATTATACTTCAATACAAAAGAGAAAATCCATTTGCCCATTGAACTTGAGCCACTGAAAAAGGTCATATATGTCACTTTTCACCATCTCTCCTTAATTTCATTTCATCATGTTAAATGAAATATTTTAATAACTGTACCCTAAATAATACTGTATTTGGTAACAAATGCATAATCATTGTTTCTTATTTGTCCTATTGGTTCAACTCTTAGTATCTACAGCTATTAAGAGTGACCACTTTTCAGGTCATAAAAGAACCTGAGTGGGCAACAATTTTAAGATGATTCTGTTGCTCTTGTCTCTATTACCTTTCAGTTTTTCTTTCAAGAGAATCTGTGTCTGGAAAAACATTTTACTGTGTAACGACAGTTCTCTTCACTGTCTAAAAATTTCATGTAAGTTTGAGGGAATGGATGCATAAGGAAAACTTTGATACTAAGTTGTTTTTACGTAAAGTTTGCTCATCAAATTCATTTTTTTTGCATGTTTTCCAAGACGAAACTTAATAAGCATGTTGGAATTTAAATAATCACAATTTATCAAAATGACACCTTCTAAGTATAACACAATGACACATACAGATTCTCAATAAATACTTCTTTTATGAAGAGTAATTAAAGCAGCCTGTTTAAATGGACTGGTGTTACAAAATTCTAACTCTTCAGCAATGGGGCTTATTTTCAGGATCCAGACTTTACTCGAAGGACATCTCAGAAATTAGTGTTTGGACCTTAAAGAGGACTGGCTGCCTGAGAAACCAAGCACATGAATTCTTGAATATTTTCAGAACTATGTCTGAAAACAAAAGTACCCCTTTGTTTTCACTCTAGTGTCACATACCTACCTCCCTGTGTCACTAACTCGGCTGCCCACAGAAGCAGGAGCTGTGTGCTTACCTGTTCCTGGCGTTGGGCATGGTTCACACGGTTTGTTCCAGGCTTTGCCCACATTGTATGTGCAGCAGCACATCCTCTTTGTCACATTAAAAGGCAACTCATTCTCACAAGTGGTTCCATTATAGCTCCGGTAGCAGAAGCTTTTTCTCATGTCTACATAGAGAAAAACAAAAATGCCAACCCATCCTGCCAGCAAGCAGCTAATAATAAACCCCATACACCTGGAGACACTAAAATTCCTCAACTAACTCTGAAAAGTTTCAAGGTCATGTGGAAGTATCTTAAAATAATTCTTTAAGTTGAACATAAATCATTTTTAGTTAAGCGTCTTTTCTGTTTTTAAGTAAGGGATTTCACTTTTCATTTTCTTGGCGGACAAAGTTAATAGATATTTCTCTATTCAAATGCATTTATTTTAAAAAGCATTACATATTAGATTTTAAATGTTCTCTTATTTGTAAAACAATGTTCAATTTATATAAACGGAAAATAAAAGTAAGAATATATAATTATAATATTTGTTGAAATTTTCTACCTCAGACTCATGCTTTATAACATGTAACTATGTAGCCAAAGTATATTAAAAATATGATACACAGCCATAAGTTTATAAGACTTTGAAATACTTTACTATTTATAGAGATTTAACTTCCAAACTTTCTGAATAATTATGACACATTTGCCTCTGAGAGATAATTGATGGCCAGGAAGCCAGCAACAGTGACCTCATCAACTTCAGAGATTTACCTACCCATGCAGTTGTGGCCTCCATTGACTTGCATGTATTCAGGTGGGCAAATGCAGGTGTAATTTCCCAGGGTGTTGTAGCAGGTCCCGGGTCCACACACACCAGGATGTGCAAAACACTCATCAATATCTACAGGATGCAAGAACATCATTAGTAAATATTTTCCCCATGAATTTAAGTGACTTAAACGACTGAACAAAGCATATGGCTGAGTCCCCCAATTTTTATTTTTATAGAATTCATCTTACTTTTTATAAAATTTAGAATTTAAAGCAATTACATAGGAAACACCCCTAAAATACATTTATGTCACATACAATATGCCCTAATTCAGAAAAATAAAAATCTAACATTTAAAAATAAAGGTGATCAAAATAAATTATTCCAAAGTGGCAGAAAATAACTTCAATGGTGCCAATATTTTTAAACTGAAATTTCATACTCTTCAGATGGAATTGCTTTAAAGCTACTTTCCTCTTACGTCACTGAAATCAAATTTTAGTGCCAACCTTAAACTTAGAAAAGCCTTTTTCTTTATAGCTCCTTTCAAATTAACACCCATTCAGAGATTCTAGAAGTAGTACAGTTTCTGGTTATTTTCCTTATTAAAGCATATTTCTTCCAGATGGGCTTATCTAACATGTTCCAATAGAAAAGTTATAATGGAAATAATTACACTACATGTTTAATGTTTATTTTAGAAACATTCATTCATTCATTCCATAAATAAATACTGAGATTCTACTGTAAGCTAGAACTTCTAGCTATAAAGATGAATTGGATGTGGCCCTTGCTTCAAGAAGCTCCCAGTCTAGTGGGAAGACCAGGCCCCTAAGGATGCCATGTGAGAATTGGGGATGGAACAAAGAAAGGCATCTGGCATAACCTCTGAACTGTTTCATATGATGTTGTTCAACATTAAAAAGTTACTGAAAGTATTAACCTAATGGTCCCACTTCAAACATACATATTTTTCTATATAAATGTGAGTTAATAACTTAACTTGAATGCTTTCATACTATTTCAGCTTTCTCCCTTTATCATCAACCCATTTAAAAATAATAGTAAATTACTGCAAATAATCTATAAGTTAATTTAGCTATCATCATACAGGGCTCCCCTGGTGGCTCAGATGGTATAGAATCTGCCTGCAAGGCAGGAGACCTGGGTTCGATTCCTGGATCAAGAAGAACCCTTGGAGGAGGGCATGGCAACCCACTCCAGTATTCTTGTCTGGTGAATCCCCGTGGACAGAGGAGCCTGGTGGACTATAGTCCACGGGGTCACAAAGAGCTGGACACAAATGAAGTGACTTGGCATGCATGCATCATTATACAACTTAGAAGCACTGACGGAAAAGAAAACAACTATGAACCAGTCTCATCATATCCCTTGATAAAACTTGAAGATGGACTCTTTTCTGACCTGATCAGTAATTTTGTTCTAAATAGCACTAATAATTTTTAGGTATGAATTCATCTCACCTTCACAGATGCGGGTTTCCTCACTGAGGTAGTAGCCTTGAGGGCACTCACACTGGAAGCTACCAAAAGTGTTAATACAGTTTCCACCCTGGCAGAGTCCTGGTAACTCCTGGCACTCATCAATATCTGCAAAAGGGGAGACAGCTCAGATACTATCATGAAAGACAAGTCACTATGAGAGCTTTCAGATGTGTGGTACTGTAAGACCTGCAGACTTCCGTGCATCCAAGTGAATGCACACTTAAGACAGGAGGTTTATTGTGATCATGAATTCCCCTGCCTTAGTCATGGAACTCTGCTATAATCTGAAAAGAGGAATAACTAAATCTAACAATGATGAAAGTTGGGAATAATTATAAAAAAGAGTTTCCCTGCAGAACAATCACACACCACTGCAATGGATCAAGTCTTTCTGACTTAACGAATGATTTTTCAGCCAACTGGCAACTGTCTACCTGTAATTTTGCAAAATAATCTTGTCTGGACTATTGCATACTAACTTTTTTACCAGTTTTTCTCTAAAGTAAGCTCTTGTTTAAATCTGGTGCCATCAGAGGTATACTCACCTTCTAAGATGATTGTAATGGGGTTAGGTCTGAAGCCTTCACCTCCAGGACACAAAGTGTAATATTCAGCTACAAAACGAGGGGAAGAAAAAGAAATTTGATAACCTGTATGCAAGAGGCTGAGACAATGAATTAGCACTTAACAACTGCCAAGCTCAAGCACATATCCTAAGGGGTGTATCTATGTTTTCCTAGGTGCTTTTTCAAACACAGTATCTTTAAAAGTATATTAACATCCTACTTGAAATAAGATCATTACTTCATAAATTACAAAGTAGAATAACAAAACCCATTTGTTTTTGATGAAAGAAAAAACTACTTTCAGACAATTTATATCCACAACATTTTTTGGCTAGTGAATGAAAACTCAAAGATTCAACAATGCTGAGTTTCACCTATGCTCATATCAGGACACACATTTCAATTTAAGATATAACCTGGTTGGACTCGAGGAATACAACGCATCTCTGAACCTGAACTAAAACAACTCTGGAAAAGAAGCAGGAATGGCCTTTACGTGTGATACCAGGGAGAACTGATATTATCACCCTTCATAGTGGATTCTGGTTAAAAATTGTTTTCTCTTTTCATCATATCAAGAAAAACAAGAAGAAGAGAGGAATTCAGAGTCCTTTTATATGAAGGCTTCTTGGCTGGTTTTAGCATAATCACTGAAAGCAGTCCAGATTCAAAGTTCGGACTCTCACTTCCTCCCTTGTCCCCAGCACCAGAAGAATTTGGCAGCTAGTCTTCAGCTGCCAGAGGGCCCCTGTCCTCTTCCTCAGCTTCATACTCACTGCTATTGACAGGGGGGCAGGTCTCGCAGGGGTTCCCCCAGGCCTTCCCCAGAGAGCAGCAGCAGGAGGAGCGGCTGACGCCCACCCCAATCTCAGTGTTGCAGGACAGGCTCCCGTCGCCCCGAGGGCCGAACTTCAGGTAGCAGTTGCCCACGCGGTTGTCTGCAGAGAAACACAGGGGTTTACAACGGTCCTTACAGTAGTAAGAATGTCATTTTGGAGAAAGGTCACTCAAATGATGAAATTCGAATTCTGTACATTAACTCCCTGCACGAAATCATCACTTGCTTTAGAGTTTTTCCAAGTTGTAGGAGTTAAATCAATTACAACACTTTCCCATGTTTAGACATCCATATAGATCACGGGCTAAAGAGAGTAAGGAATTACTCACCTGGGACATTCTGGACCTTTAATAAAATGAATGCAAAAAAAGTTGCCTAATAATCAATCAGTCTATATCATCAGTTTATCAACAAAGGAAATGAAATCCAGTACAAGTTAAAGCAATGTATCCTGTTACAGAAAATAGTGATAATGCAACCTCCTTCCTCTCCTTCCCATAATCTTTATTCTCCCAAAGTTCTGCTTTAATTTGCACATCAAGCTTTGCAAGTTTTTGAAGAGTCAGTCTACAACAAGTTTATAAAGGATATTTAAGAGAATAAGTGACTCTCAAACTTTTTCTTGTCTCTGAGTATCATCTAGATCACCTCATTAGTTCCATCACTCTAAACATGATCAAATTTGTGGTTCCATCTTTCACCTTTCCCCTGAACTCCAGATCCTTCCTCAAGTGCCTAGTATTTTATTTCTCCTCTTAGGCATCTGAGAGCTATTTTAAAGTTACCATGTCTAAAGCCAAACACTTGATACGCTTGCCTCCACATAAAAAACCTGCTCCAATCCTCTCCCAGGCTTTTTTGCATTTTCAATAAACAGAAAACTCATTTTTTAAAACTGCTCAGGCTCTAAACTTTGGGGTCAAACTTTGACTCCTTATTCAATCCAGTTAATAAGATCTGTCAACACTACCTTCAAAATATACCTGGAATCTGATGACTGACCACTGCTTTCAACATCACTGCAACCTGAGTTCAAGCCACTATCACTCCTCACCTGGACTACTGCAACTGTTTCCTAACTCATCTCCTGATTCACCCACCTATGGTCTATTTTTCCTACCAGAGCTTCCTTCAGAAGCATTACCTTCGGTCAGGCTACTTCCAATGGCGTCCCATCTCAAATCAGAGTACAAGCCAAAGTTCTTTACAGGCTACCAAGTAGTTTTCATCTCCAGCTGCACCTTATAATCACTTGGGCAGCTTTTCATTCTTTTACTTCCTTTTCTCAATTCTTTTAAGTTTTACTTTTGTTGCCCAATCTCAGGTGCTGCAGAATTGTGAACTCAAGGTTCTGCTCTTACTAGGCTTGTATTCATTCATCCTTCCTTCTTTCCTCCCTACCACTCTTTCCCTTTTATCGCTTCTCTCCATCTCCTCCCTCTTCCCCTACTCAAACATTGGAAAGTGCTTACCATTACTTTTTATGGTCTGTGCTGTTGCAAAATTAGTATTTTGGGTTTTTTTTGTGCACATTTTAAATTTCTATGAGTGGTATTTTGTCATTTGCCTCATTCTATCTTTATAACATGCTGTCAGCTCCACAGTGCCCAGCTGCCATTCTTTTTTAATCAACCCACTCTCCAAAAACGGTTTCTAAATTCTTGCCACCACAAATGAAGAGGCACTGAACATGTTTCCTTATGTTTCTGGATGGGCCTGTGATGATATCACTTTCTTTGAGATAAAGAGCCTCGAGAGGAACTGCTGGTTCTCCTCTTAGGAAAAACAGTCACTGGTATCTGCCATCTGTGCCCAACAAACCTTTTTACTTTTCATATTTGTAAGTAATTTTGAAAGCAATTTGCAGAAGAAAAAGGCACAAACAACCTTATTAAAATTTTTAATGGGAATTTAATCATAACTAACAAATTTTATTCCATATTTTCTTGGTTTTGAAGAAATATATACCTATATAAATATAGGTTTTTCTTATACCTATAAAGACAGGTTTTTCTAATACCTATAGAAAGACAGGTTTTTTCCTTGCTTTTGAAGAATTACATAACTAATGGTTATCAGTTCAGTTCAGTCGCTCAGTCCTGTCCGACTCTCCGCGATCCCATGAATCACAGCACGCCAGGCCTCCCTGTCCATCACCAACTCCCGGAGTTCACTCAAACTCATGTCCATCGAGTCGGTGATGCCATCCAGCCATCTCATTCTCTGTCGTCCCCTTCTCCTCCCGCCCCCAACCTTTCCCAGCATCAGAGTCTTTTCCAGTGAGTCAACTTGTCGCATGAGGTGGCCAAAGTATTGCAGTTTCAGCTTTAGCATCAGTCCTTCCAATGAACACCCAGGACTGATCTCCTTTATAATGGACTGGTTGGATCTCCTTGCAGTCCAAGGGACTCTCAAGAGTCTTCTCCAGCACCACAGTTCAAAAGCATCAATTCTTCGGCGATCAGCTTTCTTCACAGTCCAACTCTCACACCCATACATGACCATGGGAAAAACCATAGCCTTGACTAGGCGGACCTTGGTTGGCAAAGTAATGTCTCTGCTTTTTAATATACTAACAAGGTTGGTCATAACTTTCCTTCCAAGGAGTAAGCGTCTTTTAATTTCATGGCTGCAATCAGCATCTGCAGTGATTTTGGAGCCCCCCAAAATAAAGTCTGACACTGTTTCCACTGTTTTTCCATCTATTTCCCATGAAGTGATGGGACCAGATGCCATGATCTTTGTTTTCTGAATGTTGAGCTTCAAGCCAACCTTTTCACTCTCCTCTTTCACTTTCATCAAGAGGCTCTTGAGTTCCTCCTCACTTTCTGCCATAAGGGTGGTGTCATCTGCATATCTGAGGTTATTGATATTTCTCCCGGCAATCTTGATTCCAGCTTGTGCTTCTTCCAGCCCAGCGTTCCTCATGATGTACTCTGCATATAAGTTAAATAAGCAGGATGACAATATACAGCCTTGACGTACTCCTTTTCCTATTTGGAACCAGTCTGTTGTTCCATGTCCAGTTCTAACTGTTGCTTCCTGACCTGCATACAGGTTTCTCAAGAGCAGGTCAGTTCAGTTCAGTTCAGTCACTCAGTCGTGTCCGACTCTCAGCGACACCATGAATCACAGCATGCCAGGCCTCCCTGTTCATCACCAACTCCTGGAGTTCACTCAAACTCATGTCCACAGAGTCAGTGATGCCATCCAGCCATCTCATTCTCTGTCGTCCCCTTCTCCTCCCGCCCCCAACCTTTCCCAGCATCAGAGTCTTTTCCAGTGAGTCAACTCGTCGCATGAGATGGCCAAAGTATTGCAGTTTCAGCTTTAGCATCAGTCCTTCCAATGAACACCCAGGACTGATCTCCTTTATAATGGACTGGTGGATCTCCTTGCGGTACAAGGGACTCTCAAGAGTCTTCTCCAACACCACAGTTCAAAAGCATCAATTCTTCGGCTATCAGCTTTCTTCACAGTCCAACTCTCACATCCATACATGACCACGGGAAAAACCATAGCCTTGACTAGACGGACCTTTGTTGGCAAGGTAATGTCTCTGCTTTTTAATATACTAACAAGGTTGGTCATAACCTTCCTTCCAAGGAGTAAGCGTCTTTTAATTTCATGGCTGCAATCAGCATCTGCAGTGATTTTGGAGCCCCCAAAAATAAAGTCTGACACTGTTTCCACTGTTTTTCCATCTATTTCCCATGAAGTGATGGGACCAGATGCCATGATCTTAGTTTTCTGAATGTTGAGCTTCAAGCCAACCTTTTCACTCTCCTCTTTCACTTTCATCAAGAGGCTTTTGAGTTCCTCTTCACTTTCTGCCAGGTGGTCTGGTATTCCCATCTTCTTCAGAATTTTCCACAGTTTATTGTGATCCAGTCAAAGGCTTTGGTATAGTCAATGAAGCAGAAATAGATGTTTTTCTGGAACTCTCTTGCTTTCTCCATGATCCAGTGGATGTTGGCAATTTGACCTCTGGTTCCTCTGCCTTTTCTAAAACCTGCTTGAACATCTGGAAGTTCACAGTCCACATATTGCTGAAGCCTGGCTTGGAGAATTTTGAGCATGACTTTACTAGCGTGTGAGATGTGTGCAATGGGTGCGGTAGTTTGAGCATTCTTTGGCATTGCCTTTCTTTGGGATTGGAATGAAGACTGACCTTTTCCAGTCCTGTGGCCACTGCTGAGTTTTCCAAATTTGCTGGCATATTGAGTGCAGCACTTTCACAGCATCATCTTTCAGGATTTGAAATAGCTCAATTGGAATTCCATCACCTCCACTAGCTTTGTTCGTAGTGATGCTCTCTAAGGCCCACTTGACTGACAGAATGTGGTCCACTGGAGAAAGGAATGGCAAACCACTTCAGTATACTTGCCTTGAGAACCCCATGAACAGTATCAAAAGGCAAAATGATAGGATACTGAATGAGGAATTCCCCAGGTTGGTAGGTTCCCAGTATGCTGCTGGAGATCAGTGGAAAAATAACTCCAGAAAGAATGAAGGGATGGAGCCAAACAAAACAAATACCCTGTTGTGGAAGTGACTGGTGATAGAAGCAAGTTCCGACACTGTAAAGAGCAATATTGCATAGGGACCTGGAATGTTAGGTCCATGAATCAAGGCAAATTGGAAGTGGTCAAACAGGAGATGACAAGAGTGAATGTAGACATTCTAGCAATCAGTGAACTAAAATGGACTGGAATGGGTGAATTTAACTCAGATGACCATTGTATCTACTACTGTGGGCAGGAATCCCTTAGAAGAAATGGAGTAGCCATCATGGTCAACAAAAGAGTCCGAAATGCAGTACTTGGATGCCATCTTAAAAACGACAGAATGATTTCTGTTTGCTTCCAAGGCAAACCATTCAATATTACAGTAATCCAAGCCTATGCTCCAACCAGTAATGCTGAAGAAGCCAAAGTTGAACGTTTCTATGAAGACCTATAAGACCTTTTAGAACTAACTAATGGTATAAATACCATTAATTGCTTGCCTTGTCAATTGTCATGCATGAACCTGAAACATATTCATTTTTTAAAACTTGAGTCCACATTTCAAAGGCATCTGTCCTGGTCAGTGCACTGGACAGGGAGCCAGGAAACTTGGGGACACTGCTTCAGCTCTGCCATTTGCAAGCTCTGCAACCTTAAAACAAGTGACTGCACCTCTAGAGTTGTGGTTCCCAAGCCTGTGAGAGGAGGATGTGGGAGCAGATGTCTCAAAAATTCCTATTTCAAAACATGACTTGTAAGGTTAGCAGGATGAACGTGACCATGTATTTTGTTAATCTAGTTTACTTAAGGTAAAGGAGCACTACTTTAAGTTAACTGTAGTAAATGTTCATATCACAGTTCATTATCAAGAGAGTATTTAACTCTATGTGTTTCTGTCTGTTGGTTTCATATTGCTTTTACTTACCAACACACCCCACACCGGTGGGGTTCAGCTGGAAATCGGGTGGACAGTTACACTCATAGCGACCAGGAGTGTTGACACACAGGCCGTTCACACAGTTTATTGGATCTGCACACTCATCAATATCTAGGAAAAATATTTAGAATGCCCACATCAACATCTTTACTTTCCTTGTGCGTACTGCTCTTCCAAAGGATTTGGTGGAAATTCTGAAAGTCAGTAGACTAAAAATCTTTAGGAGGGACTCAGCACAATGAAATGCTTGTATACACCTAAAGCAGTTTCCATATATCAATCAGACAATATTCACGATGGTATCATTTAATATCTTTAATAAATAAATAAGTAAATTATATGGAAATGTTGCAATTCTGAAGAAAATCATGGTATCATTTTGTGTTTGAATTAAACTTAAATATATGTATAACTGTACACATATGTGGACATCATAAATATATACAGAGATATTTTACTGATTTCATGTTGGATATTTAAAATTAAGCTCTTTACATTACAATAAATCAATTGCACAGTTAGAAATAAATGTATCAGAATGTAATTTCCTTTTTCAAAAAAAAATGCAAAACCTGAGGCATAGCAGGCTAAGCAGAAATTTGGGGAACTTTTATGTCTAGCACAAAATGTTCTTTTCAGTTAACAAGAATACAAATAAGCCCTTAACTGGCCATACCTGTACAGTTCCCTCCTGTTCTGTCCAATTCATAGCCATCATCACAGATACAATGAAACATTCCAGGCAAATTATTACATGTTCCAAAGACACAAATATTTTGGAAGGAGCATTCATCAATATCTGGAGATTAAAAAAAATAGTAATCTCTTGATTATAAAGATTTCAATTTACTGGATGACATTAATAAATTATTCCATCTCCTCAGAAGTTTTTATGGAGCAATTTTCTTTTACTTTGACTAGGGATATCATGTAAACAGCAACCAACTAACATTCAGATGGAGCAGAGACATGAAAGGATATTATTTCATTTTATTGACAGTATTTTAACTGTCTTGGGTTGTAAAATACTTAAAAAAAAATGGGCCTGGGGCTTAAATTTTTTTTTTTTAATTAAGTACAAACATGCGAAGGGAATAAGATTACAAAAAAATGAAAAATAAAAACAAATCCAAAGATTCCAATAACGAAAATATCAGATGTTTTAGAAATATCTACAACATGTAAAATATCTAACATTTTAAATATTAAATGTATCTTTTAAACTATATAAGTTTAACTTATTTAAACTTTTTTATTCTGTAATCTGACCTGTTTTAATAAGGTCAGTTATGAACAGGGAAAGAAATTTTTCCCCAGTAGTGTGTAATAAGATCATCATTGCCCCACATTCCTTCAATTTCATTAAAACATCTCTGTTGGCCTGAAGTCATAAATTCAGGTTATAAAAGTCTTCCATGAAGCTTTAACTCAAAATAAATGAGAAGTTATTACTCCTCATTCATATGAAAATGAAGGCATATGTATGCCTGTCCAGCTGTAGAAATAATCTGTATTTTTACTCATAGGAAGAGGATGGACATTTTTGTACACAAATAACCTCATATTCTGAGAATGCAGACCAGGCATGCCATTTCAGGCGAGACTAGACAAGTCATTCTAAAATGCTGTCTCAAGACAGTTATATCTTAAGTATAAAAGGGTCTTTCACGATAGTTAAAATAAAGCATTTCAATTATCTTATATTTAAAGTATGGTTCAAACTGTGTTTAGAAATTCAACTGATGTGTAAAGTTGTCTTTACTTGTGTTGGGCAATAAAGTTATTCTTTTTATATAAATGGGTAAAGATGCATTAAGTTAGTTTATAACTGAGTTGCATTAAGCTGTAAATGTATTATCAGCCCTATGTGTATGCATTTTACTTTTAAATGAATTTTATTACAAATAACTTCCATTGGAATAATGAAAAAGTTGTGTGAAATAAGGTTTTTTTAAAGGAATATTGTTTTTATAAAATTGATGCATATTCAGAAATTTGAACAATATAGAAAAGTACTGATAAGAAACAGAAAAGATAGGAAACAACACAGAAAATAAGACAGCAAAAAGAAAAATCACTCAAAAATGCTTCTATCCAGACTTATCATAATTGGATGAACAATTTTCCAAATACTGATATTTCTCAATGCATATTCAGATACAGTGAACCATTTTCAAGCATCAAATCAAATTTTTCATTATGTCAGTAGCTTCTGAAATGCTAACATTAAGAATTGATGAAAAAAACTAAAACCTTATCACCTTTTGGCTTTATGTTAAATTCAAAAGATTTTAAGACAGTGGATTCTACACAATGATGATTAAAATTAGCATGAATATATATATATGCTTCCAACTCATTTTGCTCTTCACATTATTTTCACTTTTTAAATGTTCATGCCATTTCCCATAATCTCTAAAGAATTTAGTACTAATTCTTTAAAATCAATGTTTTTATTGTCACTTCTCCAATTACTGCCTCCCCCCTCCCCATTTATATTTCTTGATAGGTTGTTTCATTGCTGGTAAGTTGTGTTGTTTTCTTCCCCCAAGACAAGAAAGGAGAGTCCAGAGGTGCTTTTTTTCTGAATTATTTCACAAGTCAGGATATGTCTATTATCTATATAATTAACTAACTCTGAGGCATAATATTCTTGTCACATGTGTTCTTATAACTGGGAGGGCAGCATTCTAATGTGTATTTGGTTGTCTTGTTCAAGACTTGCCTTTTCTATCTGGAGTTTGAAGAATCTCTATGACTTAAGCTGACAAATACAAGAAAGCTTAAAATTTTGTCTTATGATTTACCCCTTCCTGTATATTTAGTTCTTTCTTCTATTTTAGTTGTTTAGTTGTTCAACATGTTTTTCTATTCAACTTTCAGGAACTCTTCACTTCAGAAACACCCATTATACTTAAGCTTATGGCCTTTGTCTTTTCTTATTTCCCCTCTTTTTTCACTGTGATTATCTCACTGGTAATTACATTTTCATCTCCTCTGCTCTTTGCTGTGTCTATTTAATAGTTCTCTTATTTTCCTCGATTGGCCTGTGTTTTTGTTTTCCCTGATTCTGCAATGTCTTTTCGGTTCTTATAATTACTTTGAACTTGTGCAATCATGTTTTTATTAAGATTATCTATGGTACAACATAGCTACATGGAATCTGCTCTTGTTCCTTGACTAATTTTCTTCTACTCTGAATTGATTATTTATGTTTTTTGTATGTTCTTCTTTTGTTGTTATATCCATAGAAATAACAGCATAGTAGCTGCTGTTTCAGTTTACTTACACTTTACTTGGTCAGCTCTTTTAAGAGTTTTTATATACAGTTGGTGCTTGAACAACATAGGTTTAACTGCATGTGTCTATTTAAACATGGCTTTTTTTTCCCCAGTAGTAAATACTGCAGCGTATGTAGTGCAGCTACAGGATCTGCGGTTGGTTAAATATGTGGATCCATGAAAACAGAGATATGGGGAACACTGAGGGCCGACTACAACTTGTACACAGACTACCCACCGAGCTGAGGGTAGGCGTCACTAGCCTCCACATTATTCAAGTGTCAACTGTACTCTGATACAGTTTAGATGGAACTTCTTGACATCCTCCCTTCTCTTTTAATCTTGGGATTTCTTTGGAAGATAGCTTGGGGTATGGGTTTCACTAAAGCTGCTATTCTGGGGCCAGAGTTTCATAAGGCGGGGGAAGATGAGAAACACGGCTGGGAAGACCTCTGCTGGGCTCTGTGTGCTCTGTTGATGAACCTGGCCCCCGATCGCTCTTCAGACATCATAAGAAATGCTCTGTCTCTGGATTCACTCCACCTGATGGGAGTCCTCACCTGTCCCTGAGGAGGTTCCTGCAGGTTTTGTACGCTTCCATTTCGGTGAAGAATACCGAGAAATGGCCAACTCTAGCACTCTTTTAAACTCTAGAAATTATAAGTAGATGCAGAGTGGACAATATTGACCAGAGGATTAATTCAGAGGGGCATAAATTTATAGCAAGATGAAAAAACGTCAAGAAACGAAAGTAGTAATTCAGGATAAACTGTACAGATGTGCCAGATCTCATAGAAAAAGAAATGACAAAACAAAGGAGAAAACGGGCAGAATCACAGAATTACATTCTGGGGATCTCAAATGTTGACATCTATCTAAATGGAGCAGAGGGTGAGCTATATGTGTGCCACTCTCAGATGCCCTGGCAATTGGGGTTTCTCTACATGGAAATGACATATTTTGGGAAAGCCAACACAGGAAGGAAGTACAGTAAATAGAAACTATTTAGTATCACCTTGGGGAGATTCTGGGAAAAGTTTTAGAAGGGCCTAGGCCACAGATAATGGAATAGAACTATGAAGGGCAAATGTTGTCTTAAGTATAATGGGTTAATTTTGAAATTTTATGTTGGCAAGTGTCTGGATACTGCTAACTTGTTCCTTTTCCCACCACTTCTTGTCTTGCTGACGTGCATAATGACTCACAGTTACTATTAACTGGCTTCAATGCTTAGAAAGCAGCAGGACTAAGAAAAAAATAAAGTTCATTCTACAGCTGCTCTGTATAAAATGGTTTAGATTCTGCTCAACCTAGCAGGTCAAAGTAGAAGCACGAATGCTTTCCATTTCTAGTATTTTCCCAGAGCCTACTACTCATTCTCTTGTTCTGATTCGATCCAAATTGGTAGGTATTTATGGACAATTCCATGATCTTTCACGCACACTTTCTTCAGTGATACTTCTGGTGGTGGGGCAGAGTCAGGCTCTAGTTCAAGCTGCCCCAGACTGTATAATTTTCGACTGGTTGGTGAAGTGTGTGTGTGTGTGTGTGTGTGTGTGTGTGTGTGTAAGCTGGCATCTACTATTTCTGTTCATTTGACTAGATACTCACATAGGGAAAGCCTATAATCTGGTTTCATTTAAAAATCTTTGCCTAGCAGCCAGCCTGAGTTCTTTTTTTAAGGTTTTTTATGAATCACTAATTTTGTTAAAAACCTTATGGCATATGAATTGTTTTCAGTCCTTTCCTTTCTTTATTTACATTTTAATGTACTCTTAAGAACACAATGATGACCCAAACTCGATGTAATGTGAATTGAGTCTCTAATGTAAAAGGAAATTCAACTTCTTTTACTTGGAAAGATATCACACTAGTTACAAAGTCCCATTTCCAGGAAAGGGGGTGATGTCATAACTTAAGAGGACGGAGATACGACTATTCAGCAAAAGGTGCAGTTCTTGACGAGTCCCTGAAGAGGACCTCCGGTCCCAGACATGCAGATAGCCGACTCAGGTAAGAAGGTAATGCCAAAAATGAGCTACCTAGATTTTGACAAACACATTACACAGCAGTGATTGAGGTACATAATGTATCATATTTTAAAAGCTGAACAGTTTATCCACATGTCATTCATTTAGTGATTAAAAACAAAAGAAAAAGTTAAAAAAAAAAAAGAAATAGTTAAAAAAAAATTGAATAAGCCAAAGTTCCAACTATTGGCTCTTGGCCAGGAAAACTTCGTAAGAGATGAAAGCCGCCTTCATCATTATTCATTCGGCAAAATAATCCATGCTTAAACAAATGACTTTTATATGTGCAGCATGTGCTGTGTATTCTGCTTCCAGGTGGAGCCCGTTCCAGCCCTTTTTGTGGTTTCATTTGTTGCAGTTGATCCAACTTGGAAATGAGTTGGAATCCTGGTGACCCACCTTGGCAGGACCTGCTGTCTGAGGCTGGCGTGAAGCCCATCTCACACTCGCAGCGATATGCGCCTGGGACGTTGAGGCACTGTCCGTTCTCACAGAGATTTATGTTTTCTGCACATTCATCAACATCTGTTGAAGGAGCAAATTACATCTCTATTAAAGTTCCAAATCTCCTGACACATTTTTTTCTCTGCTCCATAACTAAACCAATCTCACTAACCTGAGTTAGCATTCATTAACATCAAACAATTATCCATACACACCTAAATAAAGGTATACCACTTGACAGCAAAGCTGTTTAATCTATAACATGCAATTCCATCACAATAAACAGGAGGAATGAGGTATGAGATGTCTCTCCTACGTGTCTCAGTTCTCTTTAAGGCTAATTTGATGCATCAGGGCTATAGCACCATCATTTAGAGATAGCCAAGGATGCTGGAATTAATCTTAAAATGGCATTAATTCATTTGAAAACAGAGTTAAAATGAACAACTCTTTCTTTCATTAATTCAAGCATTTTTAAGTAAAGCAGGGACACTATGGGAGTGAGGGAAGTTTCTTTCATGCCACTGTTACAATCTCATTAAATTTTAATTACACAAAGAAGAATCTCATTCTTATTTTAATTACACAAATGAGCATTATTCACAGAGCTTAAAGACAATTCCTCTGACTCTAGCACATGGAAAAAGGGGTTAAGGGCAGAAACCAATGTTTATTGAGGGCCTAACACTTGCCAGGGAGTGTGCTAGTTGCCTGACATGCATGTTTTCATTTAGTTCACCAACGCTGTGAGGTTTAGAGAGGAAGGACCCGAGGCTAAGAGTAGCCGCCTGAGCCGTGGGAGTCACAGTGAGCTAATGTGCGGCTGAGCCAGGGTCTGAGTCCAGCTGCGTCTGACTCCAGGCCAGGCCCCTGCCGTCACACCGCAGTGCACAGACACGCTGAGAAAGACGCAGCACCCAAGGTTTAAAAGTAAGAAAGCTTTACAACTGAATGAACATGCTTTCTCAAAGAGGCATTAGAGAATAAGTCTGAGTTCTTGACGTCAACAATCGTAACAAAAAATTATCTTTTAATTTGGGGTTAAATGTAAGGACATTAAACTGAGAAACACCTATCTTTCAAGCTGAAAAGTATTCTTTATGTCCAGCAAGGTGATTCTAGCCTTTTACATGAATATAATGAATGGATGTTTTATCCTCAAAGAATGTAGTATGAATTTAGTCACATTTACGGAGCTCTTATGATGCATGTTTCTAAGCTCTTATATCATTCCATACCTTTCAAAACCATATGATAAACTGAGATTTTTATAAACACAATAAATAGCTGTAACTGGGTAGGTCATAGATTTTAAGAGCTGAATAGTTTTCCTACATGTCATTCATTCGGTGGATATAAAAAAAAGGGGGAAATAGTATTATTATCATTACTGTCACCATGTCCATGCCAAAGGACACACAGGTTAAGTAACTTGCTTAAGGCTACACAGCCAGTCAGCAGCATAGGCAAGGTCTGAATCCAGGTGGCCTGAATCAGAACCTGTTTTTGGCCATCGTGTTAATTAATGAATAAAAGGAAATGACATTCATTAAGATCACATAATAGTAATAAATGCCATTATTTCAAAAAATTTCCCAGTTTTTGTGTTTAATGTAAGCAAAAATACACATTCACCTAAAAGTCAAGTGTAAAAACAGAGGTAGTAATTTCAACCTCCTTTAACTAATTTTCTTCCAATGACAAAAACATACACAGTGCTCTGTGAAAATCAGGACCTCACCCACCTGAGCAGGTAAATCCATCTCCAGTGAACCCTTCGGAGCAGGCACATCGGTAGGAGCCCGGGGTATTAACACACTGAGCATTTATGCTGCACTGGTGGGTTCCATTAGAACACTCGTCCAGATCTGCATGTCAAGAGAACACAGCAGTAAAGTTCAGAAATGAAGATGGAATATTTAAACACCCAGAAAGATTTTCATTTATCTCAATTTAAAGGTAAAGTGGCCGAATGGAATATGTTTTAGTTGATTCGTAAAGTCACTGTTCTAATTTTCTAAGACCTCCGATCCATGATCCAAAATGTTCATGCTACAAACATGGGCCAAATTATTAGTTCAAGTGATTTTTGAGCTATCTAATCAACTAGAATTATGTTTAAAAGAAAACCAGGGCTAGATTTCCTTCTGATTTCTACTTAGGGTGAATTTTATCACTGGATACTTTATCACTAAAAATGTGGGTAATTTGCAAGATAATATTGAACTTCAGAGCAGGACAATTACCATAGAGTTTTCAAGTTCATTTTATAGATGAGGAAACCAAGATATGATTCTTGGCCTCACAGAGGCCCTGGTTTAGTCACTAAGTTGTGTTCGACTTCTTTGTGACCCCATGGACTGCCAGGCTTCTTTCTCCATGGAATTTTCCTGGCAAGGATACTGGAGTGGATTGCCATTTCCTCCTCCAGGGGATCCTCCTGACCCAGGGATGGAAGCCACATCTCTTGGGTCTCCTGAATTGGCAGGCAGATTCTTTACAGACTGAGTTGCCAGGGAAGCTCATGGAGCCCCTAGTCTAATGGAAAAGACACACGCTAAACACAGAAAATTAAATTAAACACTGTTATACACGTACCATGAAGAAATATGAGGAAATAAGAAAAGGAGTCTAATTTGGAATGCAGGAATTAGGAAGGTCCCACTGACAAATTATTTTTAGTTAACTGTGCACCTGAAGGATAAGCAAGAGTTGACCTGCTAAAGAGAAGTAGGGATGGGTCTTCCCTGCAGAGGGAACAGCACATATAAAGACACTGAGAAGCGGCTGGTGTGACAATAATTAAAAGAGGTCAGAGTGATAAAGCACAATGTAGGAGACTCAGGATAATGGAAGGTGAAGCAGGAGAGTCACAAGGTCTTCTAAACCATGTGAAGGAAGCTGTATTTTATCCTGAATTCAATGGGCTAAAATGACAATTATGAAGAAATCAGACCCATGGTTTAAAAAAATTGGTCTGGCTGCTACGTGGAGAAAGGATTGTAGGAGGACAAGAGAGGGAGCGAGCAAACATCTGAGGAGGTCTTTTAGCAGCTAACAGAGAGGAAGCGGCTGGGGAGACTGAGACAGAGAACAGCTGCAACAAGAGCAGGCGGGTGGGGCTGGAAAGAAGGAGATGGATCTGCTGCTTGGATGTGGTTAAATCTCCTGTATTGAAGGCAGGCTATTTTCCAACAGTTGGCCAAAGTGACAGATGGACAAGAAGCACACAAAAAAGGGAGGCTAGAAAAGGAGAAAAACAGTAAACAAATGGTACTAGAATAACAGGATATGGCTGAAAAGTCATTGGATTAATGATAGAAAGATGTCCAGACTAGGGTAGGGAGCTAGTGGACTTAATGATGCCATGACAGAATGTTCCTTAGCAAAGGTATTTAGAAACTATGATAATTCAAATTCTAGTCAGCTACAAACATTTGACAAATATAAAACAATTGAGTGGATAAGAAAGTACATTCAAATAAACTAATTTGTTTTTAATAAGAGATCTTAAAACTATCACCGAATCCTTACCGCAGGCTTATCGGGTTTTAATGAGGAATTGTGGGGAGGCCAGTTTCACCTGCTTTAATTGGTATTTTGAATTGAGCTGGATAATTTTTATATGTTGGAACACACTTTATTGTTAAGGCACGTAAAACACTGAGGATTCTAAGCAGCACTATGAATGATACCAAGAGTAAAATCCAGTTCCCTGTCTCAGAGCTATAAAGGACTTCCTAGCCTCTGGTCAAGAACCATAATACTTGGAGAATGGCAACTGTCTTCCCATTCTCCTTCTAATCTGGCCTCTTGGAATCCAAAACATTTAGGTTTCCCTGGAAGAAGAATTCTATTTTCTATTAAGAAGCTTGTTATCAATCAGTTATTACAGACTTAGGTTATCTGGAAAAAAAAATTTACATTCCCTTTATTTATTTCACTGGGTTTTATATGTTATGATTACTCTAGGAAAAGACTGAAAAAATATATGCGTCATTTTTCATCCTACAGCTGTTTGGATTTCTGGCTGCACATCAAATAATTTTACTGAACAACAACACATTAAAATGCAGATGCCAAGGCATATTGTTGTAATTTGATCACTTATACCAAGGTTAAAGGAAACTCTTGGACAGGAATTATCTTGCAATGAAATACAGCCTTTGATTTTCAAGCAACTAAATGAAAATAAGAGGCATGTTCTTATTCAAGTATGTGGGTTAACAACTGCGCAAAGAACAGCCTCTAGGAATTTTGTGTCTTAGCAAAGCTTATTTACATTTGCAAACTACTCACCAATACATTTGATGCCATTTCCAACCCAGCCTTCTCTACAGCTACATTTGAAGCTTCCTGGGACGTTTAGACACGAGGCGTGCGTGTCACAGTTGTGGGCACCAATTTCACACTCATCCACATCTGAGAAACCATAGTGAATATGGAGAAGATAAGAGACAACCTAATTAATTCTACTTTCAAGATATGTCTGTACAGGCAAAATTTTAAAGCAAACGCAGAGAAAATGGTAACCTCACTTTAAATTTTTAATATGTTTAGACTCCAACAGAATCTGGAAGTGCGTGATCCAAGTCAAACAAGGCCTTCCCTGAAAGAAATTGCCAGCTACAATATACAAAAATATTCCCTGGAAATCTTATCTGGAAAACGACCAGATGCTTATCAGTATATGTATATAGTGCCTTGTGTATGTTGTGTGTGTACACATATACATATATGAACATGCAGAGTTCTTCCCTTACTTGCTGTTTCCTGGAGGTGTAGGCTTAAGGAAGGTCTGGGCTACAGTCTAAGTCACCTACCACTTGGCTTGAGCAAAATATCCTTTAAGAACCTTGAGCAGTGATGGACATATGGCCCAAAGAACTGACCGTGGGACTTCAACCCCCATCCCCTCTTTTAAAAGGCTGAAACTATTTAGTAGAGAGAGAGAGAATAAGAGACAAAGTGGGTGGGATGAATCAAGAACAAAGGCAAAAAGAGTAAATTTGGGTAGGGAGAAAAGAAGGCAAAAGCAAACGGAAAGAGAGGAGAAAAGAAGAAAGAAAAAGATGAGGGAAAGAAAGGAAGAAAAAGAGTCTAAATATAAAGTTTAGATTAATTTCTGTTAGTTTCAAAGCACTGCGAAACCTAGCAACAACGGAGATTCCTCCAGGTCTTTTGGTGCTCCTTCTTTCCGTGTATCTCCTGCTGGGGCAGCAGGTTTGTTAAGAAAGTGAACGCTGCCCCAAGAGCACATGGGAACCAGGGGGCCACATTCTACAGCATCCTCCCACTCTGTGTCCAAGCCCGTTCACAGAGAGGTCTGTGGCTCGCTGTGGCTCGGTGGCTCAGATCATGATCATCTACCACAGAGAAGAACTAAACACATCACACGTGCTCCGGGCCAGTTTCTCATCACATTACTGCTATGACCTGGTGTGGGTGAAAGTACAAGACATTCCAGGGAACAAACAATTTTGCTGGTTAACCTCCGAAATGCGGGAAGCTGAAACACAGGGGATACAAGCTTGACACCTACCTGTGCATCCTGTGGTCCCTTTCTTCACTGAATACCCCAGCTGACAGTGGCAAATGAAGGATCCCTTGGTGTTCTCACATTCCCCGAACATGCAGATGTTGGAATTTAAGTCACACTCATTCACGTCTAGAAAATTTTCAATACCGTGGTTAATATTTATTCATTCTATAGATTAAAAAGCTATTTTAAAAAGTGAATAGAATAATATTGAGATATACACACAAAATTTCAAATATAATGTCTAATATCTGCAGATTTCAAATATAATGTCTAATATCTGCAGAACCCAGTACTGCAGATAAATATTCTGTCTTTAAGGCTTTTCTTTCAAACAATTCTTCCTTTTCCGCTTTTACACCTTCTAATACAACGGTTTGAATTTAAAAATAACCAAAAAAGCCTCTTCTTCTTATGTGTATATATGTGTGTGTGCATCCTGTACATAAATATTTATCCTGCTTGCATGATACCCACCAATGCACGTTTTCATGTCCATGGAAGCCATGAAGCCATCATAACACAGACAACGGTACTCTCCAGGAATGTTGGTGCATTGCCCACCATCACAGATATCAGGATTATTTTCACATTCATCAATATCTGATGACACAAAATCAACATCAAATGAAAACAAGAACGGCTTTCATTAAGCTCACGCATCTTTTTTTCCATCCAGTTCCACTCAAACTATCTGGAGCCAGATTCGTAAGATAAAATTAGCCAGACACACACATGTACACAGTCTGTGTATTTTCCTTCCCGTACCTGCGCAGGACCTCCCATCTGGCATCAGGGCATACCCTTCACTGCAGCTACACTCGTAGCTTCCTTCCGCATTAGTGCACTGCGTGTCACAGCCTCCATTCATTATCATGCACTCATCAATATCTGTGAAAACATTACCACCACGTTACTTGTCAGAGTTACTTGTCCCCTCTCCCTTTTTTTTAAGGAGAGTTTTTCTTTTTAAACAGATAAAGCTTAAATAGTTTTGGATTTTTCTCCCCACCATTTATGCTGATTTATCACTGTACCATTAGTCTTTCTTAGTTCATTTCCTTTTAGACTGTGTTTCATTTGACATCTATTTAGCTCTAGTAACCTATGATTAAAGAACTCAGAAACGCAATATAAGATGAAATATATATAGACAGAAATATAGGACATTTTCTAGGCTAAAAGCAGAGGATCCTCTGCAAAACCACCAAACCATGGCATCTTAGAGATCTGCCCCCATACTTGAGATTCACTTTTAGGACAAAGGACTCCCACTGACGTCATTATATATTCAGTACCAGAAGCACGCCTAGGCTGACTTGAGAAATACAAGTTCCAGACCTGCTTGGCCTCCTTACCTGTACAGCCCTGCCGATCTGGCGTGGCCTGGTACCCAGGATTGCAGGAGCACTGATAAGTTCCAATCATGTTTACACATTTCCCATTTCTACACAAATTGTCACTCAGAGAGCATTCATTAACATCTATAAAAAGATACACAGAATTAACGTTTATGAAATCACAACGTCATTTTAAACTATCAAGAATATGCTGCATTGCAGCAATGGGCTTTACCATTATCCAAAAGGTTTTATTTACCAGTACTTTAGGGGGAAGAAAGATGATCTCCTGGGGGAATTCAAAGAAAATGCTGCAATCTATATTTCTCTTAGTTCTATCTACAACAGCGCTGTCTGGTGGAAGTTTCTATGTTAATGGAACTGTTTCACATCCATGCTGCCCGTGTAGCTGTTACTGAGTGCTTGAAACGTGGAGAGTATGAGCAAGGAACTGAGTTTTTAATGTTATTTAATTTTAATCAAATTTAAATAGCCACATGTGGCTAGTGAGCACCACATTAGACCCCATCCACTTAGCACATGCCAGAAATAAAGCTGGATGATACTTAATATATGAATTCGCATGCTCAGCTGATCCTAACAGGATGGTCACTTGTCTAAATAACATGACGCTTCTGGAGGGAAGACGGCTGGTTCCACAAAACAGAGGGGCTGGAAACAGGGCTCTCATTTTTCAAGTTTTCATGGCATTATGCTTAGTGAGCCTGGACAGGTGGATTACAGATTATATTGACTGATTTTAAATAAGCCAACTATTATAAGATGGGAAGATATCTTTAAAAATAAAAAACTCCCGAAAAGATCTGTGGAAGAAACTAGTACTAATAACGCAAAACGAGAAGAGCAAGAAAATGGTAGAGAGACATTCCTTACACAAGTTACTTGTCAAACACGATCTAGGAAAAAAATCTAATATAGCAAGAAATTCACTTTGAATTCTCAAGATCACGAGGATGATGTGATAGATTTATGTTCATAGTCATGAAATATTTTATTGAACATGCAAAAATACATAGCTTACAGTGGACATTATAACAGTGAGGGAAACTTTTTCAGCTATAAAATCCAGTCATAAAAAAATTCATAAAAAATATGAAAATTAATTAGCAAAATAAATTTCTGAACTAAGAAACAGATCTGAGTCACTAGTATCACAAATATGAATAAATATTCTGCAATTATCTGTGTGAAATACATTTTCATACTATTATTAATGTGGAATTAAAAATATTTAAAACCTTTAAATTCAGCTTTTTATAATGACTTTGAAAAATGAAGCAGACTCCTAGATACAGAGAACACACTAGTGGTCAGCAGTAGGGAGAAGAAAGAGGGAAGGGGCGAAATAGGGGCGGGGGTAAAAAAAAGAGTTACGGGATTATATGAAAGCGCATATGCAAAACTTTTAAAAACTGTAAAGCTCTATAAAATTTAAAGCCTCTTTCCTTCAGCAAAAACATTAAAAGCTTAAAAGTAAATAAAATGTCTGGTCTGTGATTTAAGATTCACCTAATCATTAGCCCCGTGATATAAATATGGGTTAAAATAGACACGTGTAGACCGGGATGTGTTCAAATGCTTTTATTTGGGAGTGTGGGATCTGTTTTATTTTAAACTGGTTTTATTTGCTTACACCTTTGAGAAAGATTTCCTGTGAAGAAAACGTTTCCTGGCTAAAGTAAAGTTCTAAAGCCTGTGGAATGCTTCAGGACCAGTGGTGGTCTTCTCTTATCGCACCCCCTTCCCTGCTGAGCTCAGGGCCAGGAAAGCCTCAGGGCTTCTGTGAGGAACGGGCTGGAGGCAGCACATGTGCTCACACCCAGGTGAGCAGACCCTGTGATGACAGACACAGGGCATAGCGTGGATTCTGTGCACAGGTGTGCTCACAGGTGAACAGTCAGGGAGCAGCCTCTCCAACAGAAGCTGCCGTCCCGTCCCAGCCGACCCAGAGGAGGGAACTACAAGGCCTGACACAGGGCAGGGTCCCTTCCGGAATGCTTGTAACACAGAAGAGGGGAACAGGGGGAATGCCACTCATCTGAGTGTGTCACCAAAGCACTCTCGAAAGACACACCGCCTGACTCCAGATGTGTGGACTCTGAACTCCCAAATTTGAATCAGCTAGATTTCATATGTCCCAAACAAGTTCACTAGAAAAGCCTCTGATCTTTATGCTCTTTACCGGTTGAACTGGGAGGGTTTCTGTGCTGAGGAGACAAGCTTACCCACACAGTCCTCACGTGATGGTGACAGCTCGTGTCCCAGTGGGCAGTCACACTGAAAGCTGCCCTCAGTGTTCACACAGGTGCCACCCCTACAAAGGAGAGGGTTACGTTCACATTCGTCAATGTCTGAAAGGTAAAAACGTGAGAGCCATTGAAGAACTCTGAGGAAAAGCTGTTCACGGACACAGAGTGGGAGAAAGTCATTATCTGAGTCATGGTGATTCAAATGCAGGAGCTGGGTTAATACAAGACGGGATCAGGTCCTCCGCACTTGCTCCACAATTAGTAGACTTAAGTATCATGTTCTCCTTTGAAAGACAGTGAGCTCTCAAGGCATTTACTTGTATGAAATGACCAGGCTCACAAGAGGTAAAAATAAACAGTGTTTGCTTTCCATCAGTCTAAACTCCAGACATCATATGTCTCTATCTCTAATCAAGGTGATAGAAAAATCTTAAGACTGATCACTATGTATATCCCATGAGTGAGTCCTAAAAGTTGCTAAAAATGAAACAGTGGGCTAAAAGTGGGCAATGCCAAGAGCTTGTGTAATAACACATAAGTCAGGAAAAGAAGATGGGATTCCCATAACAGTAAATAAATTTGGGGGTCAACTTCCAACGCCATACATTTTAAGTGAATCCCTGCTCAGTAGTTAGTCTGTGGTGATTTCAGATTCTATAAATAAACAGAACTCAGCCTCAATATCTCACTGCCATTAAGGCGCCAAGAGGCTGGGGCTCCCTAAGAGTCAGAGAGGAGCAGATTTCCTGTCTGACATTTAGATCTGTGCTCTCTCGCCACAGCTCCTCGCCAAGCACACTGTTAACAGCTCTGAGACAAGCCAAAGTCGCGCTAACGAGTCTGTGCTAGGCCTGTTTCCAAACCTGAGTGGCTTACCCATGCAGTTCTTCATCATCATGAACCCGCTCTCGTAGCCTTCGAAGCACTCGCACTCAAAGCTGCCCGGCGTGTTGACACAGATGCCGCTCCCACAGAGGTCAGGAGAAATCCTGCACTCGTCAATGTCTAATCCAAGGTTTAAAAAAAATAAAAAAAAAAAAACCACAGTGAGATGAGACGGTATTAAGGAACAGAGAGATTTGGCCTTCTAAGTGAAGGTGCTGGAGGAATCGGGTGAGAAGGAGGAGGATGTGTTTTCATGAGATCCCCTAGATGGGGACAGGGCTGCAGGCACATTCCTTTCGCCAACTGCCAAAACTGTCACAGCCAATGGGCAGGTGCTGTCTTTTTGCCTTTAAGAACTTGGAAATTGTGGATTTCTCTTTATGGTTTAGAAATGGTCACAGAATATGAAATAAGCAACTGTGGCATGAGAGGACCTAGGCAGGTGGCAAATGAGGAAGCAGTGGCCACACTGATGGAGTCCCATGCACAACCCAAAGGCCATGCTAGTTCTGATGCACTAGCCATGTCCACCCCTGGTGGGGGCCTGTGGGTGCTGCTGCCTCTGAGCAGGGGAGCAGGGCTGGCCCCAGGGACAGCTTCAGAGGTGGATGCAACTACTGAACCCTAAGCCAGAGAATACACATACGTGGCAGGGTCACGGAACATGCTCCAACTGTGCTTTTGTGTAATATTCAGATGGAAGAGCCTACTGATCTGATTTTAAAACTGAAAACAAAGGACAATGATGGGCTTTTGTGTTTGTCATTTTTTATACAGTACGGTGAATAAGAATCTTTAATAGTAGCACATGTATTCTCAAAAACAGGATTCTGTGAGAAATCTCCCATTCCTAAAATCAAGATTTTCAACAGAGTAGTCATATCTATAAAATATGATTAAGAAAATATGACTTGTTTAACCATTTTTGTCACAGTGGGGGAAAAATGTTATTGCCAGCATATGCTTATTTTGGTGAATTTTAATTTTTAAGTTTTTCTCTCACAGGATTTATAAATAGCTAATTTGCACATGTTTCCTTGGGTAGAGCGTGGTCTCAGTTCCAGCTTTCTCCTGGCTTTTGGTTTTTCTCTATTGATTTTCCCAATTGCAGGACATATATACTGAAAATCCAGGTACTTTCTTTTGAACAAAAGTCTTAACAAAATCAATTGATTCAATTAAGCAGGTAAATAATGTGCACGCTAATTACTTTATTTTTTATCTATCACTAGCTAGGAACTGGTAATGAGAACCATATGAAAACACAGAACAAATTCAATGGCAGAGGAGGGACAAATTCTGGCTGCTGTGATGTGGTGGGAGCTGCACAGTGCAGATTTTGAACTCTGGAACCAGACAGCTGGACATAAATCCCACTATTGTCATTTTCTGAGTGTAGGGTCTTGGGAAAATCATTTAATTTCTCTGTGCCTTAGTTTGTTTATCTGTAAAATGGGAGTAAGTGAATTGACATTTCTTTGTCTTATAAAGAGTGCTGTACATATAATAAGCTATTCTCTGTAATAATTAGTATTCTGAAGGAGGTGGTTTTTGAATTGATCCTAGAAGATCTGCTCAGAAATTCTAACTTTAAAGATGTAGAACAAATAGAAAGTCAAGAGATAAAATGCCTAGGTAAAGAAAATTAACGCACTTCAGAGAACAGTGAGTTACAGAGGCTGATGATGAATCCAAGTACAGGCAAGAGAGGTATGGTGACTATGGTGACAACGTAGGGAGCAGTAGACGGGCCTTCTGTGCTTTGAAGAAGGGCAGCCACCCATGTCCCGCTGTCCTTTCACACTACAGCTCACAGCACCACAGTGCTGTTAATAACCTTCTCTCTTGAACAATTTAAACAAGGCAAGTTTCAGAGTCATTAAATGATGTGGCTAATTTCAGGCCAAAAACAGAGCAGTCAGAACTGGAGAAGCTTCTTTATCCAGGTCTAGGGTGGTCTGAGTCAATGGAAGTTGCTCTGTGTGAAGTTACACAAACTAAGCCCTGCTTTTTAGCAAGAAAACCCTGGTGGGTGTGAAACTGAAGGATCTGACTGGGGGAAATTACGGCGTGGGGGGTGAAAGATGCTGGAGGAATCGCAATGTAGGAGAGACTGTGATGTGCTGCCCAGATCCTGCTTCAGGAAGGAAGCCTTCACACGTCCTTGCCCTCCGCTTGTGGGACTGCGGCTGCCAGAAAGTCCCGAGGTGGGGGCTACCTTCAGGAGAAACCTCAGCTCCCCACAATCACAGCCTCCTCTGGGTGGATGTACCCAAATATTCATCATGCAGCTACGTCAACACCAAGCCGCTATGCCCTAATTCAAGACAATTCTGATATCCCTTCCAGAAAGATGCAGAGCTTCGCCATTGGGGGTGCTGAGGACCACACTGGGACTGCATCACAGCCTAAAACTTTTCCTTCAGGCCCCTTCTGCTTCCTTTCCCTTCCTCCCCAAGTCACTGACCCCAAAATCAATTCCTAATAAGATTCCAGCATGCTCATCTCTGCTCAGAGTCTGTGTCCTGAAGAGCTGAACCTACATCAGGAATAGTGTAGAAGAAATACCTGAAACAGTCATTTTAATGGAAGAATATACAAAACCTTGTCACTTGTCTGTTGGGAGAGGGAGGGGTCAAAACGAAGTCTTAGGTTTCAAGCCCGAGTGAAATGATAATATTAATACATGTAAAGAAGACCCTAGACAGAGGAAGCGGGTTGGAACAAGGGAGATGAAAAAATAAACTGTCTCATAAAGTCAGAAATTTGAGAGTAGAGCTCAGGAGGAACAGAGGGCTAGAGACAGCACCTCGGAGTCAGCTCGACAGAGGCCATCCAAAAAGTCATGGTGGCAGACGCAGTACTGAGAGGCAGAATGTGGAGAGAGCAGAGGACTCTGGAAAATGCCAAAGGCAAGAAGAATCTGAAGATTAGAAAAGGAAAATCACAGTCATGACCGGACAATTGAAAGAGGGGAACATCATGAAAAGAAAGAGAGACGAAAGGCACCAAGAGAAATAACTTTTGAACTTAGCAAAGGTGTTCTGCAAGAGTTTATACACACACACACACACATATGTACACACACAGACACAATCAAGAAATTCTGATGTGCCTTCCAGATGCAGAGTGGTGAGGGGCACTGAGGACCACCCTGGGACTGTGTGATATATGTGTGTGTGTCTGTGTTTGTGTGTGTGTATACAAATACATATGCGGCAGAAGAAGGGAGAGGAGCATTCAAAAGTGCAAAAGGCTACAAGGCAAATGGGAAAGGAAAGGGTGGGATGGATTCAGAGAGTAGCACTGACATACAGACACTATCATGTGTAGAGTAAATAGCTCGTGGGAAGTTGCTGTATGGCTCAGGGAGCTCAGCTCAGTGCTCTGCGACGAACTAGAGGGGTGGGATGGGGCGGTGGGTGGGAGGGAGGTTTCCGAGGGAGGGGATGTATGTATACATAGAGCAGTACTTTCAAAACAGCAAGAGAAAGAGAGCCAGGGTTTACCCAATACAATAGAAGAATAGTCTTACCCGTGCAGTTCCTTTCCTCCATGTCCAGGGCAAAGCCACTATTGCAACGGCACTTGAAACTCCCAATCGTATTCCTGCACTTTCCATGGGTGCACATCCCGGGAAACGCTTTGCACTCATTGATATCTACAAGCAGAACAGAGTGGGAATGCATAGCCGTTCGAAACAAAAGAGGAGGTCCATCATTTTAAGTGAAGAACCTACCTGGATGGAAATTAATGTACTCAAGTGAAAATGGGGGGTGGTGTTAAATTTTTAAGTGACTACACTGATGCCACACAGAAAGTTTCAGTTGCGAAAAAGAGTTTGCATTTGTAATGAAGTGTTCTGATCTCTTTACTTCTGACCATATGTTTTGTAAAGTTTAGGGGGCACAGAGAACTTTTTGCAACATCAGGGCTGCATCTCATCAGGCCGTGCTGAGAAAAGCAGTGGTCCAGTAGAAGGATGTAAGAAAAGTGTTATCAGCTGTCCCCGTGTCTTCACTTCAGTACCAACTTGTACGGGGATTTATGCTCCTGGGCCATAGGCTGGTTGTATGTTTTAACAAAGAAAATAAAGCGGGGAACCAAACGTTTAGAGCAAAATCAAGCCTCAGAGAATGTGGAAGGTGTGCTCTAGTGTGGAGGGACCCATGCGCTGGGGACAGTTACCTTTGTAAAATGGCCTCCCGGTAAGGACATCCCCTCTGTTAGCAAAGCCAGGCCCCCGGGGGCACAGGGTCTCATACTCTTTGGTGCCAGGTTTGGGGCACTCCTCACACTCGGTGCCCCAAGCCGCTCCGACCGCACAGCAGCAGGCATCCATGCGGAACTTCCCAGGTACAGGATGGATGCATTCATCCTCATCCCACTTCAAGTAACACTGCTCCATGCGGATATCTACAGGGAGGAGGAACCACAGGTTGAGATCAAGCTGGCAGAGTCACTGAACATTCACATGCCGATCACCTGCTTAGTCCCTCCCTGGCAGGACTGGAATCAATTCTATCTGAGCAGTTTGTCTCTTGTTTGCAGAACATTTCCCATTTGCCTATGCAAGTCTCTTCTTGAAACTATCTCACATCGACAGCCACAGTGAATTACTATAGCAAAATTGAAGTAGTGACAAAATGTATTTAACCAATGTATAAGGAGGAAGAAAATCCAACACATCCTCATAGAATGTTACAAAGGTATCATTTGGAGTGATATTACTACTAAGAATTTATTTTGTTGAGTGATAACTGAAAATCAATGACATAAATTTATATATAGCATCATTTAGTTATTGAAGGCAATTTGATTTCAATAGTTATTTGATCATACTGCTGCTGTTGTTCAGTAGCTCAGTTGTATTTGGCTATGCAACGCCATGGACTGCAGCACGCCAGGCCTCCCTATCTTTCACCGTCTCCCAGAGCTTGCTCAAACTCATGTCCATTGAGCTGGTGATGCCATCCAACCATCTTGTCCTCTGCCGTTCCCTTCTCCTGCTGCCCTCAATAGTTCCCAGCACCAGGGCCTTTTCTAATGAGTCGTTCCTCACATCAGGTAGCCAAAGTATTTGAGCTTCAGCATCAGTCCTTCCAATTAATATTCAGGACTGATTCTCTTTAGGATGGACTGGTTGGATCTCCTTGTAGTCCAAGGGACTCTCCAGAGTCTTCTCCAACACCACAGTTCAAAAGCATCGATTCTTTGGCGCTCAGCTCTCTTTATGGTCCAACTCTCACATCCATACACGACTACTAGAAAAACCAAGGCTTTGACTAAACAGACCCTTGTTGGCAACGCAATGTCTCTGCTTTTTAATATGATGTCTAAGTTTGTCACAGCTTTTCTTCCAAGGAGTAAGCGTCTTTTAATTTCATGGCTGCAGTTACCAACTGCAGTGATTTTGCAGCCCAAGAAAACAGTCTGTCACTGTTTCCATTGTTTCCCCATCTATATGTCATGAAGTGATAGGACCGGATGCCATGATCTCAGTTTTTGAATGTTGAGTTTTAAGCCATACTGGTACTATTATTTTGTCATCTTCAAAAGGTACTTTACTTTTTTCTAAACTTTGGAGAAAATTTAAAATTCCAAAAATAATTTTTCTTTATTATTTGACTTTGGATATTTCTAAACAATTCCACATGATTTTATAGTCATACTTTGTATCGAATTTAAATATGCTGTCAAAAATTAACTTAAAATAAAATTTGTGCTATTATAATAACTAAACTGTATGATATTGCCAACTTTTTACTTACCACTAATTTTAAAAATCTTTTTTTAAAATACTTTAAAGATCTTCAAATATAATAATCTAAAAAAATTTACTATATAGCTTTTTGAGTACTTTTTAAATATATAATTATTTGAATACTTATTTAATTTGTAATTTTAAGTGAAGTGAAGTCTCTTAGTCGTGTCCGACTCTTTGCGACCCCATGGACTGCAGCCTCCCAGGCTTCTCCATCCATGGGATTCTCCAGGCAAGAATACTGGAGTGGGTTGCCATTTCCTTCTCCAGGGGATCTTCCTGACTCAGGGATTGAACCTGGGTCTCCCACATTGCAGGGGGATGCTTTACCCTCTAAGCCACCATACCTACTTAAATACCTTGAAGATCTTGGACTATAATACTACCATTGATCACAATTTGTCTACAAACTCAATTTTAAATACAAGCCTATGTAAAGCTATATTACAAACTAAAAAGCTATTGTTTCATAATACACTGGGAAAAAATTCCTTAGGTAAATAAAAAAAAATTGTTCAGAGACAACACAGAATTATTAGAAGTTTCTTTTTCAGTCATGAAGCTTAACTTTAGTCAAGGATGACACTGATAAAGTCAACTAGGCATTTCTATAATACAATGTTGATAGAAAGAGCTTCTTTATTTATAATCTTTTAAAAAATAAAGCATTAAGAAAATTTTAAACTCTGAAGATGGTAAAGGAAGGGACGAGATTCAGTCAGTGTGTGCACACAGAAGCCAAATAACTTTGCCATGACTCTCCCCACTGTCTTGTCTAGAAGCATAGCTGCAATGGACTGCGGATTGTTAACTTCAAACACAAGTCTCCGATTTTTCTTCTATGTTTAACATATAAGGTCTCTTATTACGTTGACTCAGTGTAAAAGATTAAACAGGACTAAAACATCTGATTAATATCTTAATTTTTTTTTTTTTAAATACACCAGGCTCACAGAAGTCAACTCAGTAGTGAGTATCTCACTGAACGTGTGCTGCATGTGTGCTCACTCAGTCAGGTCTCTTTGTGACCCTATGAATTGGATCCCACTAGGCTCCTCTGTCCATGGAATTTTCTAGGCAAGAATACTGGAGTGGGTCACCATTTCCTTCTCAGGGCATTTTCCTGATCTAAGAATTGAACCCACATGTCCTTCATCCCCTGCCCTGGCAGGTGGATTCTTTACTGCTTGAGCCACCTGGGAAGGCCTGGTGTGTGAAAGCAGAAACTTGCAAATATACTGGTATTTGTACACCCATGCTCACAGATGCCTTATCCATAACAGCCAAAAGGTGGATGCCACCCAAGTATCCATCAGCAGGTAAGTAGACCAAAAAATGTGGTACATACACACAATGGAACACCACTCAGTCTGAGAAAGTAGAGAAATGCCGATACATGCTACAACATGGATGAACTCAGGAGACACCACACTAAGCCAAACAAGCCAGACATAGAAGGACAAATGTCACGTGATTCCTTTCATATGAGGCACTTAGAGCTGTCAAGTCCACAGAGACAGAAGCACAGACACCGGGGGCTGGGAGAGGGGCTAAGTGGAAGTTAGTATTTAATAGGTTCAGAGTCTTCAGTTGGGGAAGAGGAATTTTTGAGATTAATTTTTGAGCAGTACTAATTTTCTGTATTACACAGAAACCATTTCACTGAAAAGTGAAAGTGAAAGTCGCTCAGTCATGTCCGACTCTTTGCGACCCCATGGACTGTAGTCCATGGAATTCTTCAGGCCAGAATACTGGAGTGGGTAGCCTTTCCCTTCTCCAAGGGATCTTCCCAACCCAGGAATCGAATCGGGGTCTCTTGCATTGCAGGCAGATTCTTTACCAACTGAGTTATCAGGGAAGCCCGTTTCATTTAAATTCACCCATTTAAAAAATATTCTCTAGCTAGTTCCTCCAAAATACTTTATTTAAAGCACGTTTTCCAACTACCAACCTAATACATTTGATCAGGCCACTCCAAAATAAGAAAATGTATGCTTGGTTCATGAATCTTACCCAGACACACACGGCCAGTTCCATCCAATGTAAGGCCTTCAGGGCACTCACAATGAAAAGATCCTTTGCTGTTGACACAGCGTCCATTTGGGCAAACGCCAGGAAACACCTCACACTCATTAACGTCTGCAGGGAAATGAAGCAAGGAGAGGAATAAAGATGTCACCGATAGAAAAAGCAGGTGTAATCTTACTTCCTGTATAGCAAATTCATTCTGCAATAATGTGGATTATTACCTCAGTTAAGCATATATATTTCACAACGAAGCTACCGGGTCTCCTGGGTACCAGCTGTGAAAACTACCACAGCCTTGCTTATCCATAAAATACAGCCAAGACAAGTTCTTTGCCAGCTGCTTTATGCCTTAAAGGCGAGGGATGAAAATTTACCCCACAGCATAAAGAGTAGAAATGGGAAACTCAAAGCTGTTTCCTAAGAATATTATGCTAAAACATTTGTTGACAACATAAGAGTATTTTTACTGAAACTCCAAGGTTTTTGAGAGTGATAAATATCTCCAAAGTATGGGAGAGAATGTCAATTTTAAATACTTTCCTAAAGATTCACAATGTTTTCAAGAACCTACTCACCTTCACAAGTAACACCTTTTACCCTGGCAAACCCTCTTGGGCAAGCTGTATCTGTGAGAACGAAGAATATATTTTTTTCCACATTACAAAAGAAAATACAACTGTCCTAAGTGCAACAAACAGAATAATGGAATCAAAATTGAACTAAATAAAAACCACAATCCAGGTTTTAGAGGCAAAGGACTGCAGCTGCCTTTGTTCAATTCAGTGGAGTTGAGGTAACTCTATCAGTTTTTACCCATATTGAGATTCTCATCATTTTCCCCACAATTCCCTTTTTATTTTTCATGTTGTCAACTGAATCATAAGTAAACAAAAGATTTAAAGGAATGAGATATCACTTTCTACTGGGACACATGCAAACAAGAATACTGGAGGATACTGATACAGTCAACCAGCAGCTAAATTCTAGTTGACTTTCTTCCTTGTCTAAACTATTCAGAAGGTCTGCTTATAGTAAGAGGATAAACCCAATACGTATTTCAAGAAGTGAATACATTTTACCGGAAAGATATCATATTAGGGAGGGCAATGACCTTATGGTCTTCCTCACTAGGTAAATATATAAAGAGGTGCTTAGTTGAGGAGGAAGCTTTCGATGCCAAGCCCAGAATCCTACTGGGCAGGCTCCTACCTAGCTCACACCGCTCACAGGGGCTCCCCCAGGCGGCCCCAAGCGTGGCACAGCATTCGGATTTCAGAGTAGCTCCATTGATGTTCACCTCACAGCGGTTGTCCTGGATGTTGAGCCAACAGGTCCCTTTCAGGCTGTCTGAAAAGGAATAAGAAACAATGGGGAGTTCTCATCTTTGAAGAGAATATAACTCAGTTCTGTACACCAAAAACATTATTTGATAGTACTAAGAAACAAAACAGTTATCTTAAAAACTTTTATATATGCTAGACACATTTACATGTACATGCGTTTAAATGCATATTCAGTTCAGTTCAGTTCAGTCGCTCAGTCGTGTCCGACTCTGCGCGACCCCATGAATCACAGCACGCCAGGCCTCCCTGTCCATCACCAACTCCCGGAGTTCACTCAAACTCATGTCCACAGAGTCGGTGATGCCATCCAGCCATCTCATTCTCGGTCGTCCCCTTCTCCTCCCGCCCCCAACCTTTCCCAGCATCAGAGTCTTTTCCAGTGAGTCAACTCGTCGCATGAGGTGGCCAAAGTATTGCAGTTTCAGCTTTAGCATCAGTCCTTCCAATAAACACCCAGGATTGATCTCCTTTAGAATGGACTGGTTGGATCTTCTTGCAGCACAAGGGACTCTCAAGAGTTTTCTCCAACACCACAGTTCAAAAGCATCAATTCTTCGGCGATCAGCTTTCTTCACAGTCCAACTCTCACATCCATACATGACCACGGGAAAAACCATAGCCTTGACTAGACGAACCTTGGTTGGCAAAGTAATGTCTCTGCTTTTTAATATACTATCAAGGTTGGTCATAACTTTCCTTCCAAGGAGTAAGCGTCTTTTAATTTCCTGGCTGCAATCAGCATCCGCAGTGATTTTGGAGCCCAAAAAAATAAAGTCTGACACTGTTTCCACTGTTTTTCCATCTATTTCCCACGAAGTGATGGGACCAGATGCCATGATCTTAGTTTTCTGAATGTTGAGCTTCAAGCCAACCTTTTCACTCTCCTCTTTTACTTTCATCAAGAGGCTTTTGAGTTCCTCTTCACTTTCTGCCATAAGGGTAGTGTCATCTGCATATCTGAGGTTATTGATGTTTCTCCCAGCAATCTTGATTCCAGCTTGTGCTTCTTCCAGCCCAGCGTTCCTCATGATGTACTCTGCATATAAGTTAAATAAGCAAGGTGACAACATACAGCCTTGACGTACTCCTTTTCCTATCTGGATACAGTCTGTTGTTCCATGTATAGTTCTGACTGTTGCTTCCTGACCTGCATACAGGTTTCTCAAGAGGCAGGTCAGGTGGTCTGGTATTCCCATCTCTTTCAGAATGTTCCACAGTTTATTGTGATCAACACAGTCAAAGGCTTTGGCATAGTCAATGAAGCAGAAATAGATATTTTTCTAGAACTCTCTTGCTTTCTCCATGATCGAAATGCATATTGCTGCTGCTGCTGCTGCTAAGTCACTTCAGTCGTGTCCGACTCTGTGTGACCCCATAGACGGAAGCCCACCAGGCTCCCCCGTCCCTGGGATTCTCCAGGCAAGAACACTGGAGTGGGTTGCCATTTCCTTCTCCAATGTGTGAAAGTGGAAAGTGAAAAGTGAAAGTGAAGTCGCTCAGTCGTGTCCGACCCTTAGCGACCCCACGGACTGCAGCCTACCAGGCTCCTCCATCCATGGGATTTTCTAGGCAATAGTACTGGAGTGGTTTGCCATTGCCTTCTCCGAAATGCATATTACATACATGTAAATTTCACATGATATGGGAATTAATACAATTATATATCTGGGTATTCTAGGAGCAGCTGCTACTGCCCAAGACTTCATACTGGGATTTGCAAATAACAGCCCATGACTGTTAAAAGATCATTACTTGTATGAAAAGTACTTGGAAGATTTATTCTTTTTGGCAAATACTTTGATATTTAAGACTTCATCCAATGGCACTTTGCAAATAATCTCCTTCTCTCCCAATTCCTTATCAAATAAATTACACACAATGGTTCTTAGAGAGAAGCCAGTTTTTCTCTAACTGAAGATAATCATTTGATGAATAATTTGAAAAAAAGAAATCTTGAAGATAAAAAAGAAAATAAAACCTCTAAAACCACCATTAAGACACACCATGGATATATTTGATGTTTTTTTTTCAGGACTTTTTTCTGTGGTATGTACGTATAGCTTTATCTCTAGTTCAAAACATAATACATATTTATGATAAACTATTTGAAGAAATAGCAGAGAAAATAAAAAAACTATTTGTAATGCTACCATCCAGATGCAACTATTCCTAACTTTTTAGACTATGTTTCCACACCAAATTTAAGTTCCTCCTTAAATGATGGTAAAAAAACAAAAAAAAAAGATTTTGAAGCAGAGAAAAGGAATCCCAAGTTGACATAGCAAGTATTAACTGGGTAAAATAAGTCCTGTGATGATTTCCTTGCAGTACTGTGGATCTCAGTTTCTAGTGTGTAACATTACCAAGCTTCTAACTAAAATGCAGATTCATAAGTCTCCAGGTGTGTGGCCTAGGAGTCGGCATGTGAAAAGCTCCTGAGATGGTCTCTCTGAAGGTGATGTGTAAAATGATTGAACAAAAAGCTTAATAGCATATTGCAGTCATAGACTTGGTAAACAATAAAGCAAAACCATATTCCTATAGCATTTACTTTATATAAAACTCATTTAATAATAAGGACAAATAAGGTTTTACAATAAAAACAATATAACCAGAAACACAGGAGGATTCTTTACCATCTGAGCCAGAGAAGCCCAAGAATACTGGAGTGGGTAGCCAATCCCTTCTCTAGGGGATCTTCCCAACCCAGGAATCAAACCTCAAGGGTAAAACAAAGGAAAAACCTCTGTCCTTGACTGAATACAAAGAGCTATGGGGCAAGGATGTGGAGAAGAGATGGGTAGTCTGTTTGCTTTTTTCTATTTTGAGATTTAATTTGGATAAAAACTGCACAAATGAAAGAGATTTGCTCACATCCATTTGTATCAGCTATCAAATTATAAGTTTTTTTATAGGCTTAAAACTGCAAATTCCATAGCATAGAGGAAACAGACATGTTAGTGTAAGGCTATTGTGTATTTAAATGGTCTTTTAAGAACTGCATTAATTACTGGTTTATCACCTTGACTGTAGTTATTTTAAGATATACGGTGATGAATATTTACTAATATTTATTGAGGCAGCAACAAGCACTATTAAAGGCTTTCCATATATTAGTTTATTTACCCATTAAAACAACCCTATAGACAACTTGTAGATGAGAAAACTAAGGCACGGGGGTCAACTAATTTACCGGAAGAAGGTCACCCAGCCAGCAGAGGGTCAGCATCAAGATTCAAACTTGCACTGTATGATTTTAGAGGCCTCATTCCGCAACATAGTGCTTCTTTAGACCGGTATTGTATCAACACTGAAAACCCACAAAATCAATAGACATGTATACATACCCAATCCATCTCTCCTTATTGTTTTTTCTTGTGTGTGTGTAGGTATATATGTAACTACTTACACATGTTGTCACAATATAGATGTAGTTATATAGTCAGAGGTTGGTTAAGATCTCCAAAAAAGTAAAGCAGGGTAAGCAGATAAGCTAGAGGCTATAGGAATAGTCAAAAAGAAAAATAATGGTGGCTTGGATTGGGGGTTGTTGAAACTGATGGTGAGAAGGGGTTGAAATATGGAAAAACTTTGAGTACAATCAACAGGATTTAGATGGATTCAACCTGCAGCTTGAGAGAAAGGCATCAAGAATGACTCTGATTATAAAAATAGAGTTACAATTTGTCAAGATAGAACTGCTTCTAGGAGACCCAGATTTAAGCTGAAAGATAGAAATGTGGTTTTAGACATGCTGTTTGATATGCCAATTAGACACCCCAGTGGAGATACTATGCAGATAATTAGAAAGACAAGTCTGAAACTGGAGAGATTAAGGCTAGAGAGAGAATTGTGAGAGTTAATGTAGAGGCCACCTAAGCATGCATGTAAGACAGAGAAGCAAAAACATCCGAGGATCTCAAGACTGATCTGTGAGACATTTCCAACTGGATAGCAGGAGAAAATGAAAGATTTAACACAGGAAACTGAGGAACGAGGCCAGGAAAGTGAAAGGAGAAAAAGAGAAGGCCAAAAGGAAAAACTTCTTGAAAGGGGATGAGTGATGAACTGTGTTGAATATTATTAATAGACTAAGATGAGGAACAAGAATTGACCATTGGATTTTACAACAGAGAGGTCACTGCCCCTGTTGTGTCCATGAAATGTGAGGACAGAACTCAGATCCAAGCCAAAGATGAGGGAAACTGGTACGGATTATGCAGAGCCATCAGACGGAAGCAGTGTAATGCAGGAAAGATTAATCAAATATATTGTTCTATTATATTTCATCACTTCAATCAGAAAATAATAGTCTCTTCAAGCAGTCTATAGAACAGCTGAAGATTGGTTTATGTTTACGAAGCTTGCAGAATATGTTCTAAATCCTGAAATATTCTTTATATCTAATTCATTTATGTTCCGATTTAATTTTAAATTCGTACTTACATCAGGGGATTTTTATTCAGTTCTAAATTTAGAGATTTGGTTCCTACCAAGGGGCAATTTAAGGCTCAACACTGACTAAAGCCATTTGACAGTCTTATTTAAAACATTCATAATATTTCTTATGTGTATTTTACTATTTAGTTTATTTTTAAAACTTGAATTGTTTTTAATGAAAAAAGAAGATAAAATAATGTCTAAAATGTAACCATATTAAGTAAATTTCTTTCTGAGCAGCTTTTGGCTGAGATACTCAAATCTGATCACAACGAATGAACACACATAATACACTGACTTAGAGAAATACTGTGGGGGTTAGGTGTCCAACATAATAACTTGCAAATAAAATGTCTTTGTTCTTCATTCATTAATAATTAACTATAAGAATAAGAGGCCAAAATCCTAAAAGTGTTTATATTGAAGCAAAAACTCTAAGGTATCTTTGATGCCCAAGTGGCATACAGATTTAGTTTTCTGAGACATTAATTGACTAATGCTGAGTTTATTTCCTTTGCATAATAAAATGATTCTATCTCAGTTGGAAACTGTGGCTTAGTAAAAATACTTCTGCCTTACCAGATTCAATCCATATGCGCCCCCCGACACCCAACCAGGAATTCTGTGAGAAAAAAAAAGTAATGTCCTAGGCAGATGGCAGTCTATTTTCTAGTATGGAGAGTGGAGCAAGGCTCAAATTTCACCAGCTGTACCTCATTGGGAAATTGAGCGCTGGCATTTCCAAAGGGAAGGTTTTCATTGAAACTTTGGACTTTATCATTTCTCCTTCCTGTGACAAACAGGTACTCTAAGTATCCAGCTAAATACTGTTAGCATCAGATATAATATGGAAAATACTATTGTCTTTGGCAAACACTAAACTGAAAATTCATACTGAATAGATAACAAACAAAAACTGCCAATTTATTTGGCACTGTGTAAAACTGTAACACCTCCCTAACTATTTGGAAATATGTATTTGGTTCACTTTGAGATCCCATGGACAGAGAAGCCTGGCAGGCTAGAGTCCATAGTGTCTCAAGAGTCAGACACGACCTGGCAACTAAACCACCACCAAATGTGGATATGAGGTAAAAATGTGAAGAAAGTATATCTAGTCAGTGTAGCCTTAGACACTAGAAGCAGGAGAGAACTACTGAGATCGGTTTTTTCTCTTACATAAGCTGAAGAAGAGCTGCTTATAGTAACATTATAATAGATCTGACTATTTCATTTTATTTATATCCTACTGCCTTTATTAATGGAGAAGGAAATGGCAACCCACTCCAGTATTTTTGCCTGGAGAATCCCATGGACAGAGGAGCCCGGTGGGTCGTGGTTCATGGGGTTGAAGAGAGTTGGACACGACTGAAGTGACTGAGCATGCACACATGACTTTATCAAGAACTGACCTTCTATGGTTTGAGATACATTGAAACATGTTAGTCCTGGAAGTTTTCAAATCTTTCTCTCTTAGAGATTTTCCAAAGCAAGAATTCTTTGGCATTCATAAAGTTATGATTGATAGAAGAAATTTTTAAAAAACCAACAAATTCTTTCTATTTGTTTAAAGTTTCAACTCTTCAAGTTCTTGTCCTGTTAACTGAGTCCAAATGTGATCGCATTTTTGTTTACCATTGAAGGTTGTTTATAAAAAGTATGCAGTAAGGATTTGATTGTATTGCTGCCTAAGGCATTCCTGGGGAATGAATATAAATATGTGTGTGGTATGGAAATGCTTATAACTTATGGTGTAATATATATATATATATATATATATATATACACTTACACAAAAGGAATGCTTTCTAGAATCTAACAAAATTTAAGAGTCTGTCTAGTTTATACTATCATGTTTTACTCTTACCTGGATAACAAGAGAAAACAACTGAAGTAACTCCTAAATTATTAGCTTCCTGTGATCATGTACTGTTTACCCACAGTCCTGGCGTCTCTGCTTATCTTTGGAGTGAAACTGAAATATGAGCACCACGCACAGATCTTACCAATACAGATCAATCCTGTTGAGCTGAGTTTGCTGCCAGGAGAACATTCACAATTGAAAGATCCAAGGTTGTTCCTGCAGGCCCCATTGACACATGGGTTGCTTTCACATTCATTTATATCTACAATCCAGAAGGAAAAGATTCTGTTAGAGCTGCCATGTGTTTCTGGAAAATATTATTCCAACAAGCCACGCTATGCCAGAACGTCTGGTAAACTTGGCTCTTGTAATTTAGTATGGATCTATGAGGCATAAAGTGAAAGGGGAATTGAGTCGTGCACTTCACGGTGTGGATACGCATGTGCACAGCTGGGGGACTCAGCAGGACCACAGGAATCAGCCTGTTTGCAAAGCGTTCAGTATCTTTACTGCTTCACTACAACTTTACATAAATTGGATTAATTTTCTCTGGTAATGAGATATAATTTTCCTGTGGGAAATTCGAATTCTGATTCCATGAAAGCAACATATTCCCAGGTGCAATGTGTGCTGTGCACAAAGGTGACTGTTTCTGTCACTGGTGAGTCCATGAGGTTTTGGAAGAATTTAAAAAGCCTATAGTAGAGACAACATATCGCAATCCTGGTTTTAATTCCAAATGCCTGGATACAAGTCAGGAAATAAGGGATGAAACTTTAACACCAGTTATAGCCTTCTATTCTAGACCTTATCCACCGTCCTGTTCATATTTCCATGTTTGGTTTGAGACATTTCAAAAAATATTTATTTATTTGGCTGCATTAGGTCTTATCTGCAGTTCATGGCCTTAGTTGCTCTGTTGCATGTGAGAACTTAGTTCCCCCACTGGGGATGGAACTCACATCCCCTACACTGCAAGCCAATGGGTTCTTTAACCACTGGACCACCAGGGAAGTCCTGGTGTGAGACATTTTAAAGCACAACTGATTGTGCTAAAATAAAAAAAAGAGGAAAAATAAACTTTTAATTGTATTAAACAGATTTTTACTATCATTGATTTGAGTCTGAAGTCAAATTGCATATCATAATCTAAACAATTCCTGTCGATGGTGAGAAGTATGACAGAATCAGAGTAAGCCTATGTTCTCAAGTAGTGACTAAACAAAATGTTAAGCCAATAAAGTTAAATAGTTTAACACAAGTTAATTAAAAATACATACAAAATTTAGCTAAACTACTAAAAACAATATCAAAGACTGACTTTCAGTATGAATTAAACCACTCAATTTAGGAAAATGTACTCAGATTTCTTCCTGTAACTGGTTAATTATCTGAAACAGGTCAACATACTTTAAGACACCCTTTTGTTGAACACTACCGTTTCTGAATTCACCATAGTATTTATTATTTTTTTCTAAACACCTCTTTGAATTAAATAGGAATATTATATTGAGGAAAACATGCAAATAACTAGAAGATCATAACACTTACTCTTGAACATCTCAAGTCAAATATAAACTAAATTGGTTCTGAAAAGAAAGGGCTCATTGCTAATTTTCACGTCTGCAAACTTAAAAATCCATGTGGAAAACAGTTATGTTTCCTCTTTGCTATTTCAAAACTACTAAATAAATACCCAGGTATTTAATGGATTCTTGAAGTAGAAACTGTTTTTAAGAAATATAAATGTATCTTTCTTTCAGGTCCTTTGTAGAAAGAAAGCCTCTTAAAAATACAAGAGCAGGTTTTGTAAATACAGCACAGATTTGGAATTAAAGCGTCTACTCCAGAGTACTAAATTAAAAAAAAAAAAAAAACACAAGGTAAAAAACAAATCAGATAGCCAAAAAAGAAGCGGATACCTAATCTGAAGACAGACTATATATCACCTATTAATTTCATCTGTTAAGAACTTCCCTCAAAAGAAAAATGTCAATATCATCAATGTGAAAAATCCTGACTTTATATTAAGCAAGTATGAACTCAAAAGCTATAAACACATGCAATGACAGCTACAGATACCAACTGTTTAATTTTTCTTTAAATACATTGTTTTTATGTTATAAATGTCATGGAACCAGGAACTGAAACAGTTCACTGTACATTCCTGGAAATAAACTTCAAAGCACATCTGGTTTACATTTAACTAGTTATGTCACTGGAAACACAATCTAAACCACAGTCCTTGTTGTAAAAATTTTAACTTTCACAGACTCTCAGAGCTCAAACAAAAAAAGTAAAATAAATTTTTGTAACTTCGGTTTGAAATATCAGAGAAACTTGATTACTGCTTTTTAATACATACTTAAAATAGACTGTTGAAAACATGAATGACAAGTAAAATTAGTGCATATAGCAAATATATATAAAGAAAGCTAGAATTGACAATGAATTGGCTAATAACTCCCTGCCTAGTCTTTGGAAATTAGTTTAGAAAGAATAGCATGCAGAGAACTGCTTCAGGCACACACATTTATTGTGTGAATGCAAGGCTGGAAATAAGGAGGACACCCAAGGGAAAAAGATTTCCATGCCCTTCAGGTCCATTTCTTTTTTGCAAAACACTTAATAAAATGCAAATAACTTAATAGTGGGAAGAAAGTGTAGAAATAACACTTATCTGGTTGAGTTTTTCACAATAAATCATTTTTATTTCCACCAATGTCATAAGGCTAGAACCCAAATATTTCTCTATCACTTCTCTTTTATTTACATAACATGAACTTCTTTCTTATGAATGTCAGATATAACACATTTCATATTAAAGAAAAGGCTACTTTATCAGGAACAATTATTCTTTGGCAAAATAAGTAAAGACTATGCTTTTAAACCATCACTGCTGCTTGATTTGGTATTACTATGCATTAATATTTATGTCATACTGGTGCTTCCCTGGTAGCTCAGCTGGTAAATAATCCACCTGCAGTGGAGGAGACCCAGGTTTGATTCCTGGGTTGGGAAAATCCCCTGAAGAAGGAACAGGCTACCCACTCCAATATTCTTGGGCTTCCCTGGTAGCTCAGATGGTAAAGAATCTGCCTGCAGAGTGGGAGACCAGGGTTTGATCCCCGGGTTGGGAAGATTCCCCCGGAGGAGGGCATGGCAACCCACTCCAGTATTCTTAACTGGAAAATCCCCATGGATAGAGGAGCCTGCGGGGCTACAGTCCATGGGGTCACAAAGAGTCAGACACAACTGAGCGATTGAACACAGCAATGTCATACTATTAAACACCACTCTTCACTTTTTCACCTAAGTAGGTGAATCCCTCTTATCTATGCTTTGATATTTCACCTTTTAGTATGCTTCAAGTTCATCTTACTTGTCAAAATGGAAGCAATATGCTATAAATATTGACAATCTGGTATTCAAACCAAACTGACCAAACTGAATCAGACACCATCCATGTAGCTCCCTGCTGTGTCTCCCTCACAGTGGCACAAAAGAGTACTGCCACTGGTCAGGGAAACCAGTTCTAATGATTATCAGCTTCTCAGTTCAATGAAGACGATATCCTACGTTATTATTGATTTCAGAGCTTCCTGACATTTAACAATAGATAACTCCAATAGGCAATAGATAAAACTGAAAAAGGGCAGTGGGAAGGAGGTGGAGAAAGTCAGGAATAAAACCAAAAGGAAACACAATTGTTGAAATCCCTTCTCCTACCCTCCCAAAAAACTCACCGAGTAAACTCATGGCTTGGAATTTTTTTTCTTTTACAAAATGCATTTCTCATGGTAATTCTGAAGGATAAAAGGTGTTGGGGAAGGGGGCTCATGTTCAGTCATGTACTACTCTTTGCAACCCTTTGGATTGCAGTCTGCCAGGCCCCTCTGTCCATAGGATTTTTTAGGCTAAAGTACTGGAGTGGTTTGCCATTTCCGACTCCAGGGGATCTTCCTGACCCAGGAATAGAACCCGCATTTCCTGCATCTCTTGTATTGCAGGCAGATTCTTTACCACTAAGCCACTGGAGAAGCCCAAGGAGAGTGCGTATGGGTGCTAAAAGATAAAAACTCTGGATGCATACACTTGGGAAGCTTGGACTAATGAAAAAAAGATACTAAGAGAAAAAAAATACTAACAGATGTCTCTGTTCATCTATGGACAAGACGAATGAATCTTCAAGTACTTTAGTCAGGAATGGAAAGTATGCTTCTTTTTGAGGAGCTCCTGAAAAAGGTGTGGACAGGAGGGGAACTCAACAGTTATCAGAACTAAGTTTAGAAAAACTGCATTTTATACTGAGGTTTTCATTTTTCTTTCATTTTCTTTCTCTCTTCAGGCTAATTACTGTTTTTCACTGGTCCCTCAAATTCAATCCAAACTTAGAATTGCTCTTTGTAATTGCATTTCATTGACTTCAGCTGAGTCGTCTGTATTTTGGCAACTTGAGTCCTAACTTGTTTCTGTTCATAAGAATGCTTTGAAGTTAAACAATAAGAAGAGAATGTTAACATCTTTTTGCGTAATATTACTATTGCAGTTTTCTTGGCTATGAAGTTACCAGGAAACAAATACTTTAATAGATAAAAAAAGGGTTATTCCAAATAACTAAAGATGAAATCTTTTTTTTTTTTAAAGTCACTATTCAGAAGTAGTTATTGGATTTGAGAATGTCATGGGATACTTCTGTAGGCCCAAACAGTGCAAATGAAAAGGAACAACCAGTAGTCATACACCAAATTATCCTGAAATACACAGTACTTTGATCAAGGAACAGAAATATAATTGAAGATACTCATAGCTTAGCTAGTATCTCACTGAAAAATGGGGCCTTTCTGAAGCATTTAACTTATTCATATAACTTCCACTGAAGAAAAATGAGCTTAAAAGGAAAGGAAGGTTTTTTAAATAGCAATTCATGATCCTTAAATCCAAGCCATAACTTAAATTTTCAAAGGGAAAGGACAACTTTCTTGGATTATAAATTTAATTTAGGTGGCCATTTTTACTCAGGCCTCAAATAAAGGTTGGCCTATTTTCTGGGCCAACCTCTGAGGTCTATCAATCATTTCATAAATAAAATGCCTAAGAGCTGACTTTGTCGTGAGTTCAGGTTCTCCTAAGTTAATGTGTTTCATTGGTTTTAAAAAGGGAAAACCAAAGAAATAAAAATCTGATATTTTATCAGCAAGTGAAACAAACTGGCTTCTTTCACTTATTTTCATTAACTTCAAAATGTGTGTTGATATTTCATCTGAATGGGACAAAACTGATGGTATTTATAAACTGGGCTAGATGCATGCTATTTCTAAAACTGGCAGATTAGCTCAGATTGTAAAATTTAAAACATATTCAAACAACATTCCTTTGCTCTATTGTTTCATAATGTATTTGAAGTTCATGCATATTAAGATGCTTACTATTCACAGTGAAGAAAAGTGGCTCTTACCTTCACATGTCTCTGTCTCAGTCCTGAACACATAGCCAGGTGGGCAGGTGCAGCTGTAGCTCCCAGGTGTGTTCCGGCACAGACCATTGTCACACAGCAGTCTGTTTACCAGGCACTCATCAATGTCTGGAAGCCACCGTTAGAGGACAGGAGACATACATAGTGAAACGAACAGTATGGTGATCAAAATGTTTTAATTTTGTTATTTATTTTTCTTCCTCATCCCATACCTTACTCTGTCTCTTTGTACCCAAAGCACATTCCTTGACCCTAAGCAAAATACATTTTACTCAAATGGAACGATCTTGTGCTTACTTTTAAGATGCTCTAAAGTCCCTGGGACGTGTGTTAATGCTTTGGAAAAGGCACATTACTACTTTGTTCTTCATTTACTTGTTGACCTGCAGTTGTATTACATTTTAAGCATCACTATAGTTTCCCCCAAGATTATACGCTTTATCAAGAGGCCAAATCACAATTTATTTATCCATCGATCCACACTGTGGGTTGAAATGTGTCTCTCAAAAAAATAGTTTGATTCCCTAACCCCCAGTACCTCAGAATGTGACCTAATTTAGAAACAGGATTCTTAAATAGTGTAATCAAATTAAAATAAGATCCTCGCAGTAGGTTGTATTCCAGTACAGGTATGGACACCAACAACTGCAATAAAGGGGAAATTATGACACAGGGACAGACACGTACAGAGGGAAGTTGATGTGAAGATGCACAGGGGAAAGACGGACGTGTGGCTAGAGTGACACATCTAAAAACTGAGCAATGCTAAAGACTGCCTGCAAACACCTGAGGCTGGAAGAGGAAAAGAAGGATTCTCCCACCGAACCCTTCTCCCCTAGAAGAGGAAAGGAAGGATTCCCCCCTAGAGAGAGCATGGCCCCACTGACACCTCGATTTTGGATTTTCGACTCCCAAACTGTAACATCGATTCCCATTGTTAAAGTAACCCCATTTTGGGTACTTTGTTAGGGCAGACCTAAGTAAACTAAAATTGAAATTTAGCTTTTTTATTTTCAAAATCTAGTTTTAATTTTATTAAAATTATGCATGTACCTACTTTAAAGAGTTGAGCATTGCCATGAACCGTGTTCTGTGTGTGAACGTTCGTTGAATTTCCTTGTTTTTAGTAGGGTACCCATGAGCTCAGCTGTACTTAGATGCTATGCTGGAAGTGACTGTTTTTAGGGAATAAAAGCTAGGCGGTTTACATATATTTATAACTGTTCAACAACCTCCGGCTGGGGCTCTTGCCACTAGGTATCAAAATCTATTGTAAGTGCATGATAGTTAATATACCTTTATACATCCATTATATGTGTATCTTCAGCCCAAGGTGAGATGGATATATAGTAACATATACCAGTAATAAAACTCAAAACCATAAACATGGAAAAATATATTTCTTTCTAATCATAAAGACTTGTATTTGAGTCATTAGTGGTAGATGTAAAAATTATTATATATAATGAAGGATCAATTAACATTCCTTTTATAAAAGTGAACTCAAGTGCTCTGCTGGAAAGTCTAGATTTTTCACAAATTCTTGAATATATGAATTATGTACTTGAGGTTTTTCAAACATTCCTTTATAAATTACAAAAGGAAACACCCACCTCCTTTATCATATTTGGATATGTTGCAGCAATTGATTGTTTCTTTCCAAGTCAACCTGTAATATTTAATTTTCCTAACGTAGTGTTATCCATACATAACACCTTGTTAATTTTTGAATCTCACTTCCTAGTAAAATATTATAGGATTAAGATATATGCAGATAAAACAGGCCAATAATTGACTATGTCCATTCATCTGGGGAAAAAACCTAATTTAAATATTAATACTAAATTGTGCCACTAAAAAGTCTGTTACTGTTTAACAGTATTTGATTCCAATATTTTTATATCTCTATACTGAAAAGGAAACAAGAGAAACTGTAAGACTTCTAGTTTTACTTACTTATTTATAGTTTGATTCCTCCTATAATCCATGGGATTAAACTATACAAAAGGCTCCTGCATAATAAAACAAATAACTTACCGATACAATTTCTTCCAGAAGCATCTGGTTCATAGCCACTATTGCAATTACACCGGTAACTACCACGTAGATTTTCACAAATTCCATTGGCACATATATCAGGATCCAGAGCACACTCATTGATATCTGCATTAAATGTTCAAAGTTTAATGCTCACAGTCACTTACTGTCTGTTGATACATGTATGCCCAGAAAGATCACTCAAAATACATAGTGTTTAACCCTGCAACCCTCCAATTTGCTGTTGTTCAGAAAGGGAAATGAAAATAAGGAGTTCAGAAATGAAAATAAGGAGTGAGAATAAAATCAAGAGACATGGGACATTTCCCCGGTAAAAATGAAAAGTGAAGCTAACTGGCAGAAATTCAAAGAATTAAGCCATGTAATGTGCTGGCATTTATGATAAAATTAATAAAGAAATTTATAGGCTGTTGGCTCAAAACCCAAAGGAAAACTCAACTTGATAGGTACTATAACCATCTAATTAAAAGGCAAAGATTTATTAGGATTTCTATATAATTTTATGGTTCCAAAGGCATGGAATATTTCTATTTTATTATCATTTTTTACAGTCAACTAAGTAATATGATACTTAGTAAATGTTTCTCCTTGTTGATAAGTTGAAATTGATGGAGAGGTCAGTTCAAATGTGGATGTTTGAGAACACAATGTTTTACAAGCCATGAACAGGACTACTCTCTGTTACGATAGGAAGTGGGACTTAAGGAATGATGTGCTTGTATGAGAAGCCACTAATTTCCAATGGGGCAGCTGGCTCTGCTGGGGAGGGAATGATGAAAGGAACAAAAAATGGTGTAAAACAAAATTTTGGTCACTATGCTCAAATTTTAATAGTAACTATTGCTTTCTAGAATTTAGGAAGCCTTAAATACTCCAGAAATGCCAGTCTTTTGGTTTTTGAGAGAAGCATCTTTGTAAAAGTTTGGTTTTTTACTCTGGTTTCTGATATTCTTTGCAAAGATGTGATATTTACTGTCAATTAATCTATAATTTGTCTTGCTGCTGCTAAGTCCGACTCTGTGTGACCCCATAGACGGAAGCCCACCAGGCTCCCCCGTAATTTGTCTTAAGTCTCATCAAATATGAAAGTAGAGGAATATTTATGCAAACTAAAGGTGAATAGCACCCTACAGTTTTATTTTTTTTAAAAAAAGGGCACCGTATTAACATATAAAAGAACTGTAAAATTATAAGCACATATGTACTTAATATTCAAGTTCTATATTGGAATTTTATCATAGTGCTAAATTTAAAAGAAGAAAACTTCATTGAAATTTTGTACTTCTATAGATGGATAGAAACATTTTAGTATATTCCTAGCCATAAACAGTCAATTTATTTTTAGGGCTGCTGCTGCTGCTGCTTCTAAGTCGCTCCAGTCGTGTCCGACTCTGCACGACCCCATAGACGACAGCCCACCAGGCTCCCCCGTCCCTGGGATTCTTCAGGCAAGAATATTGGAGTGTGTTGCCGTTTCCTTCTCCAATATATTTCAAATATCTCTTAAAGATCCATATTAAATACCTGTTACAGATTATTTTTGTTTAAACTGTGTCAGTGCCATTATTTTACAATTTTTCTTCAAATTGACTCCCTTTTTTTTTTAACCAACTGCAGTTTCTTCTTAAGCAAGGTATCCATAAAATCATGGCTGTAGTTTGCTAGTCACATTTTTAACAACACATATTTAACCGATAATTATTTATCTACTAAGCATAAAAATGAACATCTACATACTGCTTAATATCATCTAGCTTTTAACCACTCTTCTAGAAGAAAATTTATCTTACTACATTACACGGATATATTTTATAATATAAATATATCATATCTGTAATATTATAATAATAAAGGTATGCAATTATATAATTATTATAAGGTTGAGAGTTGAATAGTTACCTCTTCCATCCACAGTGATACCTACTCCACTACTACAAAGGCCATGGAATTCAGCTGTAAGATAAAAACAAATAGAGAAATCAAAAGCTCTAAATTACATCAGTTTCATACACAAGTCACTTTCATAACTCCAAGACTATCATTAAAAAGAATTACCTGAAATAACTTAAAATTGAAAATAAATCACAATTTTCTAGCACTTATTTTAAGAGTTACAAAATCAGAGATAAGCATAAAAAAGTAAAAAAAAAAACCTTGTGATTATCACCTTAACTATCATCAATATATTGATAAACTTATGAAAACTTTAAAAAAAATCTAAATTGTATTATAGAGATTGATTTTAAGCTTTTTTTTTTCTTCTCTCAATAATAACAGGAAACATGTAATAAGTAACATTTACTATGTGATACGCCTGATACTATTCCAGCATTTTGAATCTAATAATTTATTTAATCCTCCCAATACCACTAACTATACTGTTATTTTCCCTCTTTTCTAGCCAAGAAAGTTGGAATAGAGATGGGAAGTAATATGTTCAGGTCACAAGGTTATACGTGGGGGAGTAGGCTTAGACCCTCTGTATTCTAAAACAGACATTTCACATAATAGCCCATTTAATAGATTAATCTTTTTTCTCAGTTATGTGGGTGTATTACACTCATTCCATCTCTTATTGATGAAATTAGGTTTGTTCAACTTTGGGCAATTACTGATATAATAAATAATACAAATTTCAACACATCACTAGGTTAATCTCTTAGAAGTAAAACTGCTCAAAGTTTATGTTTCTTTTAAGGTTTTTGATAGTCTTCCTCTCCCAAAATATCCCAGGTTACACTTTGAGCAGCAGTGTAAGAAAATACCCATATTGGGATAACCTTCCCAACACTGGGGAGAATCAATCATTTTTACCAATCTATAAACAAAAATGACACTTTAAAAATTTTTCTTTTAATTTTAAACAGATTAGACATCTTTTTATGTGGCACTCTATCATTTGCACTTCTGCTTTGTGAAGTTTTGTGTATAGAGGATTTCAACTTTGCCTATTGATTAATGTAAATTCCTTATAAATTACGGAAAATATTTTTCTAATTCATACACGTATTTTAGTCTTTGGGGCCTGTTTTGAGAGTCCTTTATCGTTACAAGATAACAAAAAGTTTGCATCTTCTACAAAAATGTTATTTTGCAACATTTAATGTAGGGAGCTACCTTTCTATTTTTTCCAGTATTTATCAACAATATTCATTACTTTAAGTTAAATTTGTTCTTACTGATCTAAATATCACCTTTATTGTATTCAATAATCCTATTTATATTTACAGTTGTTCCTAGACTCATTTTATTAGTTCACTGATCCTTTTATCTAGTCTAGCTATCAATTTTTATACTTCTTTCATAATAAGCATAATTCACTTAGATACATTAAGATACTTCATTAACTCCTTTTTTAAAAAAATGTCATACTCAGTAATTCTTCCAGAGGGATGCTAACTAATTTTCTAAGGTTTGAATAGTCCATTTAGTATTTTTAAACAGAATTACTAGCCATTTCTTTTGCTAGAATGCATTTCTTCCATTTTCTACCTGGAAAATTCTTACTTTTTTTTTGAGACCAAAGTTAAGTATGAATCCTTCTTTGCAGTCTTTCCCAGTCTCCCCAGGAACTAACTGCTCCTTCCTCTGTGCTCTGCTGGCTCCTTATGTTTCTTTTCAAGACAGCAATCATACTAAATTGTAATTTATATATTTGCCTACCTATATTTTCAACTTTTCTTGACTTTAAAGGGAAAAAATAAGAGAGACTGTGTTTGAGTCCCTGCTGTACTTACATCTATTCAATATAGTTTTCATAAAAGTATGAATAACAAGTCACACAATAGTCAAATTAAACTGTTTAATGTGCCTGTAACATATGGTAACATTCAGAAAGAAATTTATTACTTTCTGGAACTACTGATAGATTCCTCATACACCAAACTTCTGATAGAGTGCATCCTAATACCATTCTGCATAAAAATTAAAAATAAATAAAATCAGGTTCTCATGAACTTATCATAACCTTGAAAATGGTAAGTAAATTTTATGCTATTTATCTTCAGAATGATGAGACATGAAAGACTTTGAGGCTAGCATATTCAAGGAAAGAATCTGGTTGAACGGTCATAATTGGATCATAAGATAAATTTTCCTTTTCACTGTGTGTTCTCTTTCCCTAGAGATCATAAGTAAATATAAGCCAGATCTTACTATATGCCTCACATATCAACACAGATTTGGATTTCTTTCCTTTGATTAAAGATAGACAAAACACTTCAGAGTCAAGGTACTCTTTGACCAACTATCTAATGTTAGGTTAGATAGATTCCTTTTCAGGTATGGAACTGGCAAAGGTGTCTACCTGAATTTTTAGCAGGGCATGGCTGGCAGGGTTCTCCAAATCCATAGTCTGGATTGGCACAGCAGCATTCAGACTTGGTCACGGCACCGGGGAAGGGCCGGACACACACTCCCTTCTTGATCCCACCGTAGCATGTACTACGCATGTGAGTATCTGGCGAGAGAACAATGACTTGAGAGAGTGACACACAGACAAAGATTCAAAACAGAAGGCTTCTTGTAACGGAAGCGGCCACTATAAGGGAAGCTTCTGGATAGCATCTGCCACTTTTCTTTTTCTTTGTATCTTCAGCATCTCATAGCATTAGGAGATCAACAAATGTTTATTGTGAGAAGAAAAGAATAAATGCATATGAGCAACTTTTTTCTTCAATAATTTTTATGCGTTACACAAGCATCAATTATCCCACTTATCCTCACAGGCCCCTCACTGACCCAGGTATATTTCCACAGCTATAAACAAGACTTAGACCTCTCATCACTGACTATGCTTAATATTATTTCTATTTTAGAAGTTCTTATGAACAATGAAATGCTGTGCAGTTAAACTATCTTGAGATGACACTGTTGGTTATGAAATTTCTCTCTTCAAATTTCTGAGACAGGAAGCCTATCTTTTCAACCCCCAGTTTACTGTTGCAGCTATGACTTCTTTCTTTATTTCTGGCTATGATGGGTCTTCATTGCTGTGTGGGCTTTTCTCTGGTTATGGAGAGTGGGGGCTACTCTAGTTGTGGTGCGTGGGCTTCACATTTGCAGAGGCTTCTCTTGTTGCGGAGCTTGGATTCTAGGGCACTCAGGCTTCAGTAGTTGCAGCACAGAGGCTCAACAGCTGAGGCTCCTCGGTTTTAGAGCACAGGCTCAGTAGTTGCAGTGTGTGCCTAGCTGTTCCAAGGCATGTGGGATTTTCACGGACCAGAGATTGAACCCGTGTCTCCTGCATTGGCAGGCGGCTTCTTTACCACTGAGCCACCAGGGAAGCTCTGTTATGACTATGTTTTAATCTCTGACTCTCAACAAATCCAGTTCTATAAATAATAACTACTACTATGTGTCTGTGGTATTGTGCCTGTTGCTTTGTAGACATTATGTCATTGAACATTCAACAACTCCATAGGGTAGTGATCATTATCCACTTTCCACAGATGAGGAAGGTGAGGTTCAGAGGCATTATGTAAGTACCTCCAAGTCCTAGACTATCCACTGCCTGAGCTGAAATTCAGACACAGGCTTGTATGACCTCCAAAGCAATTCTTCTTTCTCCTATGTCAGATTATACCCTGAAGACACATAACCTGCTTACTGCGCTCATCTAAAGTCTCATAAAATACAGCACAACTTTATGAGATGGTAAATGGTGAATTATTAAAAGAAAACTCAGATCATCATACAGGCCAGAGAAGCAGTAGAGCTTTAAAGCAGTCTGTTACATAGTAATTCCATCAAAGAGATAACCACTATTATAAGTATTTATAATTATTCACAACTTGTTGGAAATAATTTATTTTATCTGCTTGCTATGCAAAGTACTTATATCCTGTGATCTGGTGTTATTTCTGGTTAAAACAATGAGATGGATGTGTGGCTGCATGAAGCAGAGATGTGTGTATGCTCAAGTGGTAGGGGTTTTACCACACTGGCCCTGGCGAGTGGAGGTGCTGTTCCTTTCTGCCTCTGCTGTGACCTAGTTTGGGAGGGTCAGCTCTGAGCTACCCACAAGTAAAGGACTCAACACAATGATGAATACATGCAAATACAACATAATTCATGACTTGCAGTAAGATTTTTGTGAGTTCTTAGGATGGTACCCCTTATCTCAAAAGGCGTCACGGAATGGTCAAAGTTATTTCTGTTTTCATGCTGAGAAGGTAAGCCAGGCGCAATTTTTAGAAGCAAGTCGATAAAAAGTCTATGGTACTCACTTCTACCTTTGATACAAACAGTTGAGTTTTCCCTTTTCAAAGACCCCAGATTGGAACTCTGCTACTACTGCTAAGTCACTTCAGTTGTGTCCAACTGTGTGACCCCATAGACAGAAGCCCACCAGGCTCCCGCATCCCTGGGATTCTCCAGGCAAGAACACTGGAGTGGGTTGCCATTTCCGTCTCCAATGTGTGAAAGTGAAAAGTGAAAGTGAAGTCGCTCAGTCGTGTCCGACCCTTAGCGACCCCACGGACTGCAGCCTACCAGGCTCCTCCATCCATGGGATTTTCTAGGCAAGAGTACTGGAGTGGCTTGCCACTGCCTTCTCCGAGATTGGAACTCTAGTTCCTTTTATTCTCTTCAGTGTAACCAAGCCAACGTTCACAGTAGGCAGGATTAGAGACACCGACAGCAGCAGTACCATCAGTTCGAGCTCACGTGAATGTTTCGGGTGGTGACTGGACTTAAAATCCTACGCTACGCCTTTTCCATATGGTATCAAATTTCTCCATGTCTTTTCTTTCTTAAAGACTTGAACTGATGAAGGATTTTCTCAGATAATTAGCATATTTTACCTTTAAATGTACCAAAGGTAAAGTATGTATGAACACAAATGCTAATTTTACTTCATTCTTCATTTTTCAGGATCAACTTTTCTTTATAGCTCAAAGCAACAACTCTTAAGACTATGTTTAATGTAACACTACTATTCTGATTTAACAAAACATTAAAAATTGTTATAGTTTACTTATTGGGTATGTGTTATGTGCCAGACATCATTCAAGATTTATACCAATAAATCTAATATTAACCTATTTAATCTCAAAAACAACCAGTGAGGGAGGGATGCACAGAGAGGTTATGGATCTTGCCTAAGGCCACACAGCTAGTATAAAGGGCAGAACTAGGGTAAAGAAACAAAATTAACCTTGTAGCTGACAGAACTGTCGAAGAGTGCTCATGAAGATGCTGAAATACTCTCAAGTTAACAGGATGTTAAAAAGGAAATTTAAGCTGAAATCTCATGGTGCTAAATAACATATAATGAGGTGAATTTTGAGACTCCATCCTGAAGGAAGTAGAAAAGGAAAATTCGTTGCCAAGTTCTTAAACCCCTCCCAATATCCAGGATAGAATTTAGAGAGAGGCAATTAAGAGTTTTTGAGGAGGATTTTTTTGGGGCAAGAGCCAGATTACAAATTGGGCATGCTTCCATCTTCACCCCTGGGCAAGAGAAAAGAGCTTCACAGGGAACAGCTTGAAGAATGTGTACCAAACTCTATCAGGGGCCCCTAGCACACAGAGGAGAGTGGCTGCTATTCCCGCCGCAGAATCAAAGGACAAAGGTAAGAGCAACCTCTCTTCACTCAGTTCACAGGGCAAAGGGTGGCATGTCCAGTGGATTAGATGAGGGCCAGGCTAACTGGAGGCTCTAAAATGAACGCATAGGGAGGAGATGAGACACCATTAGCGACAGTCTGTCTAAAGTGGACTGCAGAAAGACCTGGGGTTGGGCCAGGAGCAGCCACCAGGAGAAAAATGCAGTGTCTGCATCTCGTCACGGGCAGGCCAAGGCCGTTGACACCCTCGTGATATCACTCACAAGGATGAAGTTGACTTAAACTTGTGTCAAGCCCAGAAACCTTGAAGTAACCCTGGGAGAGTGTCAGTGCTTCTGCCTTCTTTCCTCTCCCCTTGTGCTTTGACTGCTCTGGTAGTCAGAAGCATCCTACTCATGAAGGTGTGAGCTTGGGAAGGGAAGTCATAACTTCAAATCAAGTTCAGAATACTGACTATTATACATCACTGGACATTCTAACTGCTAAATCCAGATTATTTTCAAGCAGTCTAATAAATTTCTGCCATCTAAAAACTGTAAAGTTGGGGGTGCCTAAGTTTTCTTCCTTATTAGATAAACTGCTTCCACTGAATAATTAAAGATATGTTTTCAAAGGATTGAGAAAAACAAAATACAGTTGCCTTTTGTTCATATCCTGTCTGTGAATCATGCTTCTTCAATATCCTGGTTACAACAGTAGTTTAATTTTCTGAAAATAAAAAACCCCATCTCAGTATATAGGTAAACAAAAATGAACAAACAAACGAAATCTAAAATTAAAGTGCTAACTCTAATAATAATTCATAGTAATGATTCATCTCTAACCTCAACAATCAATCCATCTAAAAGCATCTCAAAAGGCAGAAGACATGAAGAAAACACATCTAGCATGTTAAACGAATAGCTATATAATTTTACACACAGAACAAATGGTGTTTTTATTTTAAAAAGTTAAAGTAATTACAACTTTATTTATTAAAGTAATTACAACTCCAGTGAAAAACTGGAGAGGGACTCCCAAAAAATTCTAATGCTTTTTCCTGTATGTAGACAAGAGAATGAATATTTGTGTTTGAAAACTGAATTCCTAACAACTACTCATATGTCAGTTGCTTAAAAGAAAAATCATTTCTCCCTCCTAAACTGGTTTTGAAATAATCATAGATTTCAGCAAAACCATTTAGATAAAGGGAAAAAGCAACTGAAAATATTTTAGCTTTTTAAGCAGAAAGGAACTACATTCTTCTAGTTACTGTATTTGAAATAGTCTTGAACGAAGTGCTGACAATCATGTAAGCTGAAATAAATCCTAGCCTGGATAGAGTGGATGAAACTTTAAGTGGACAGATTATTTCCATCTGCTGTATGCTTCTTCTTCTTCTTCTTTTTTTTTTTACATAACCTTCAGAATCCAAATGTTTGGATTCCCATAGGTTAAGAATAAAGTATAACCAGCTATGTCTGAGAAAGAATTTCATTTCGCTCAAATAATACTTTGAAACCACTGAGTATGTCTGTCTTTTCCTCGATGACCTGAGAAATAGATGGTGCACAACGGCTGATTCACTTGCATGGAGGTGCTTTGGAGGGAATATGGCATTCAATGTATTTTCACGACTCCCTCTGCTCTTGATATCATTAGGACAGAGTGGTCGGGTTTTTGAATGCCAAAGATATTTTCGTTTTGCCTGCCTCTTTAAAGCTGATGCCTGCTCACTCAAAAGTAGGAATTATTCCCAAGAGGAACAATGAATGGTTTCAAATAAAATATACATTCTCTCTCATACTCTTTCCTCGTTTCTATCATTACACAGCACTGAATAACTATTTAGAAACATTTCCAACTTTTGATATAAGTTGAAGTTCTAACATATAAATTATTTACATTTAAAATTTTGTTTGGGAAAAGCAGCAGACTCACAGATATAGAGAACAACCTGGTGGTTACCAATGGGGATGGAGGAGGGGCAATGCAGGGACGGGGGAGTGGGGGAGACAAACTACTGGGTTAAGACAGGCTTAAGGATGCACTGCACACATGAGGAATGCAGCCAATATTCTACAAGAACTGTGCATGAAAATTCACCTTTAAAAGTGTATGAAAATAAAATTTAAAAGGCTTCCCTGGTGGCGCAGACAGTAAAGAACCCGCCTGCAATGCAGAAGACCCAGGTTCCATCCCTGGGTTGGGAAGATCCCCTGGAGAAGGGAATGGCTACCCACTCCAGTATTCTCGCCTGGAGAATTCCATGGACAGAGGAGCCTGGCAGGCTACGGTCCATGGGGTCGCAAAGAGTCGGACACGGCTGAGTGATTAACACACACAACATATTTTAAAAATGTTAAAGCTCAGATGACAAAAATGAATATTGTTTGGGTAAAAATAAGAGTTTCCGTCCGTTCCGTTCTGTCGCTCAGTCGTGTCCGACTCTATGCGACCCCGTGGACTGTAGCCTACCAGGCTTCTCCGTCCACGGGATTCTCCAGGCAAGAATACTGGAGTGGGTTACCATTTCCTTCTCCAGGGGATCTTCCCGACCCAGGGATCGAACCCGGGTCTCCCGCATTGGAGGCAGACGCTTTAACCTCTGAGCCACCAGGGAAGCCCAAAAATAAGAGTTTATGTATATACAATTGCTGTCCCTGTTTCATGTCTCATTAATTATAAAATATATATCCATTGTATGTAGTGTGTTAGTCTCTTGGTTGTGTCCAACTCTTTGCGACCCCAGGGATTATAGCCTGCCAGGCTCCTCTATCCATGGAATTCTTCAGGCAAGAATACTGGAATGGGTAGCCATTTCCTTCTCCAGGGGATCTTCCTGACCCAGGGATCGAACCTGGGTCTCCTGCATTACAGGCAGATTCTTTACTGTCAGAGCCACCAGAGAGACATGGTTATCTAACAATATGAAGGACACTGGTAAAGGACAATTATTTTTTCCTTCTCTAGCATTTCTATCTCATCAGAGGCTACTGAAGGGAGCTAGTTGGGCTCGTTGTCCTTTTTTAAAAACTGCCTTATTGAGATATAATTCACTTACAAAGACTGTACCCATTTAAAGTAAATAAATTTAATAGCTTTTAGCACATTCACAGAGTTGGACAATCACTATTCTAGCTGATGTCAGAACATTGCATCATCTCATAAACACCCTTAACAATCACCTTCTTCTCCCACCATCCTCCAACTCTCTGCTCTGAGCAATCACTCATCTGCTCAATCTCTACAAATTTGACCTTTACAGACATTTCATTTGGAATCGTACACTATGTGGTCTTCTGTGTGTGGCTTCTTTCACTTAGCACGATGTTTTCAAGCTTGTCCATGCTTTCACGTATGTTAGCATTTCGCTCCTTTTTATGGTTGAATATTATTCTATTGTATAGATACACCTTCATCCTGTTTTCAAAGATCATTCAGTCACTGGGGCCATTACAGACTGTTTCACTTACCAACACACACGCGTCCGTCCACACCCACAGCCAGACCCGGGGGACAGTCACAGCGGAAGGACCCTTCGTTGTTGATGCAATGCCCATTCATGCAGATTCCTGGGGTCTGGCACTCATCAACATCTGCCCAGGGAGGGGAACACAAACCGGGCCATTACTCTAACTTTATTACAGAGTTGACCTGTTGCCACCACTGTACACTATCAACATCTGGTTTTCAATCTTATAACTTGTGCAAGAATACACAGATGTGACAACAAATCTTTTACACAAATGCAACTCTTTCAAACACATCTTCAGAAAGATGGAGTGAAAGAAGATCGCCTTACCCATTAGAGGAGTATGACAAATTCATTTTTCATTGTTTATTTGGCAATTCTATTTAATATTAAATGATATTCAACTCAAATTAGTTAACTGAAACAAATTCTTAAAACCAAGGTAAATGTTTGTAACTAACTTTCATTTACATATACATAAAATTCTAAGATGCTGTTTTAATATTAATTCAGTCAGTTCACAGTAACAAAATAATTTGAAGTCTCTTGTAATTTCCAAAGTGCTTTAATTTATGAAATGTAACCCACCATTAAATGGCTTCCCCTTAAAGGGGAACAGCCTTCAAAACACAGAGCTGCCAAATCATGAGCATTTCAAAATTTATGGATTACAGCATTTGTAATAAAAATTAATAAAAGTTTCAATAAAGCAGGAACTGGTGAGATTTAGGTCATCTTTTTATGTGTATTTAAGTTTCTTAAGAAATGCTGAAAAAGTTACAGGCTGTAATGTAATGCTACACACTGGAACAGAATGCTAATCTCATATCCTGTGATTAATCCAAGTTAGCTAACCTCGAGATGACATTCCAGCCATGAGTTCAATCAGCAAAGCTACCATATTTCTATTTAATACTGAACTTCCTTTACATGAATAGTCAAGAAACTACTTTCATTCAGAAATACAAGAATCAGTCTTGATTTTTCTCTGTCCACTGTCCCTGGAATTTCACTGACATTATAGGGTTTGGGTATGAGTATTATTTGCTATTCAGATCAATTTGTGCGACTGAAGGCAGGAAGTATTCATGCAGTTAATTTTGTCCAAACGGAGGAAACTGGAATAAAACTTGCTTTTTTAGTAGAACTACAAAATTTGTTCCACCTTATTAAATTCCAACTGTGACTATAAACATAATGTAGTCTTATTTCCAAGAGTTATCTTTTGCTTAGTAAAGTTACCACTACATCCTGGGCTTCAAAATGGTTTTATAAACAAAAGAGTTGCTGGAAATATTCAAATTACTTCTTCACAAAATCAATATAAGGCTTTTAGATATGGATATGGTAACAAATGATATGTGAATTAGCTTATGGAAAAGATATAATGCAAAACCTGTAATGAATGACAGTGGAAAATCTAGTTCTGAGAATACAATATTTTTCTTCCTCTTTTTTTATGTAAAAAGTTGAGAGAACTTATTTCTTCATTGTCTTTTCCAGATTTGCTAGAACCAATCTGTCATTCCCTTAATTCTTCCTATGCCATTATTATTTTTGTAAAGACACTGGTGTTCCAGAGACCACAAAGTATGTTTTTCTAGGAAGCTTTAGACACCTGCTGTACTGAATTAGTGAGAGATGTGAATAATACAAAATCCACATGAAGAAACTGAAGTAATTCTTGCATGATTCATTCAGATAAAAAAGATGGTTTCAATCATGGTTACTTTCCTATCTCAGAGCCACACATACCAGTGCAGTAACGCCCATTTGGAGCCAAGACAAATCCTGGTTTGCAGATGCACTTGAAGCTGCCATCTTCATTAATGCACATCCCATTCAAACACATGTTGGTAGTAGTACATTCATCGTGGTCTGCAGAAGGAGAGAGTGCCTTACACAACTGGCCTCGAGGAAACCAGTTCCCCCTCCTCCTACAAGCTGCCAGGCATATTCTTCTGCATAAATGAGCCAAGTGGTCACAGACTTTTTTTTTTTCTTAAGAATGCCAACCGAGTGAGAGCAAATAGTGTGGAAAATGTGAAGGACCTTTAGTGTAAGGGACATAGAGGAAAAGCATTAAGGAAATTTTGTGCGTAGTTTCTATTAAAATCACATGAACAGAGTTTTATTTTGATTACCAAAAAGCTACTGTTTCTTTCATCGCATGTTTATACTGTATGAGAGCATAAAGCAATGACAAAGCTCACTGCACATGAAATGATCTGGACTTTGATTAGTGGGTGAAATATGTGCTTCTGTGCAAATAAAATATTTCTGTGGCGTATTGGTGTTTACTGCACTGCTGGACATCAGCAGGATCACACATTTGGAGATTTGATTATCACATACATCAAGTGTTTTTGTGCTTCCCTAGACTGGAGGTGGGTCTTTTCTGTGTTATCAGTGTTGTAACCCCAATAGTCAAAATACAGTAGGTGCTAAAAATTACAAATAATAATTGTTACTTTAATTAAACATATGCCACACAAGAAATTTCCAGAAGCAATGAACTATTCATTTATTATATTTCCAAAAATTTTGTCCCTTCACTTTAATAGTCTTTTGTTAAATGTATTTATATTTTACCTAAGTCATCTGAACGACTGTCAAATATGTCCTGTATGAGCTTTCATGGAAATAGTCTATATGGTTCTAAATAAAAGTATATCCCTTAAAAAATCTTTTGCAAGGGAGCAGGCACTTTCCATACCAACACAGTTTTTTCCATCTGTAGTTAATTCAAAGCCAGCATTGCAAATGCACTGGAAACTTCCATCTGTGTTCACACATCGACCATTCTTACAAAGAACCCCATTCTGGATGCATTCATCAATATCTGGGGAAATTAATAATATTAGTCTTTTAAAATAATCACAAAAGCAATAAGACAATCCATGTAATCCAGGTCATGGTACTTCTTTAGAAAAATGTTCATCTCTCATTAGGTTTTTTTTCTTGGATAGGTAGGTGTAAGCAGTTCTACAGCCCTGACTTATAATAGCTGGAGAGGAGAAAAAGAAAGATTAAATGGGATGTACAGTGAATGTAGAAAAGGGTGGACAGTGTAGCTGGAATGTAGCTGCTTCTGACACAGTGGCTGAAGACCTTAAAAGTCAGAGCAAGTGAAACTGCTTATATGTGGAATCTAAAAAAAAAAAAAAGGCATGAAAGAACTTATTTACAAAACAGATACACAAAACAAACTTATGGTGATCAATGGGGTGAGGTGGGGAGGTATACATTGGGAGACTGGAATCAACATATACACACTACTATATATAAAACAAAAAACTAACAAGGATCTATTGTGGGCTTCTCTGGTAGCTCAGCTGACAAAGAATCTGTCTGCAATGCAGGAGACCCTATTTTGATTCTTGGGTCGAGGAGATCTCCTGGAGAAGGGAACAGCTATCCACTCCAGTATTCTTGCCCAGAGAATTCCATGGGCAGAGGAGCCTGGCACGTTACAGTCCATAGAGTCGCAAAGAGCTGGACACAACTGAGTGACTTTCACTTCACGTCACTTCACTTCAAGGACATATAGTATAGCACAGGGAACTCTACTCAATACTCTGTAATGACCTATATGAGAACAGAATCTCAAAAGAGTGGATACATGTATGGTGGTGCTGGTTTAGTCACTAAGTGGTATACAACTCTTGTGACCCCACAGACTGTAGTGCGCCAGGCTCCTCGGTCCATGGGATTTCCCAGGAGCATTAGAGTGGGTTCCCACTTCCTTCCCCAGGGGATCTACCTGACCCAGGAATCAAACCTGTGTCTCCTGCACTGCAGGTGGATTCTTTACCACTGAGCCACCAGGGAAGTCCGGATATATGTAAAAGGATAACTAAATCACTTTGCTGTATACTGAACCTAACACAACACTGAAAATCAACCACAGTCCATCAAAAATTAATTTTAAAAAGACAATGCAAGGAGCTGAATAAGAATAAAATAACTGAAGACTATCTGGATTAAGAGCAACATGACAAAAATTGCTGGAATAAAGTGACTCAAGCAACTGCCAGTGAATGAACAGGAAATGAAAAAAGGAAAAGAAAGATTATCTTCTAAAAGAATTCTGGGATGAATCAGCAGTGAGGTAGAGCCTTTGGACGAGGATGGTGGGTGTAGCAATGAAACTGCATTAAGAGCAGTCATGATGTGGTATTGGACTACGTGTGAGGTTCAAAGAAAACAGTAGCTGAGAACAACAATAAATCTTAAGCTCCGTTAATCAGAGAGCAGTGATGCTACTGATGTTACTTGGAGAAAGGAAGCTGTAATCTAGGGGAGGAAGATAAACCAGGTTTTTTTGTGACACCAGATACCACACGGCCTGTGTTACATATGCAAAAATGTATTTATGTTTGAAGAGAGCACTTTGAGGGTGACATACAGTAAATCTGTAATAATGTAACAGCACTTATTTCATTCCATGTCTTTCTTGAATAAATTCACTTTTAACCTCAACAGCCTGGGTCAGTATATTTCATGGAACATTTTCACATGTGAAAGCAAGCTGCCTTACCAATGCATGCTTGCTTGGTAGGAGTCCGCTGGAATCCGGCGTGACATTTACAATAATAGGATCCAGGTGTGTTAACACAATCTCCATTAGTGCAGGGATTTGATGTGCATTCATCAACATCTGTGAGCAGCAAAAGAAACCATTACAGACTTCACTCCATTTCTAGAAATGTTTGTTTAAAATACATTTAGGCCTCCCAAATTTGAGAGAAGGCCAGTCAGTGCTAATAGTCTAAATAGCAGAGTATTTATAAAGGAATAAAAATTCCTTTCTTCAACTACAGAGGCCCATCTGGAGAGTTATAAAAATATCACCTATTGGAGAATACAAGAGAATTCGCTTTAACCAAGAAATAATGGTCTTTCAATTTGAATAATGTACAATGATCAAAAGCATGAGCTTGGGGAAGACAGCCATGAGTTCCCAGAGGCTAAAAAATGTTTATTATCTAAGTAATCTGGGCAAGTTAATAGCCTCTTTAAGGCTTACTACAGAGTTAGAAGATTAATTAAAAGATTTTTAAAAGATATATATTTATATTATATGTTGTCACTTCTATTAGTTTTTAAAAAGACAAATTATGGAATTTTTTGTTAACTGTTTTTTGTTAACTCAACTATATATGTTACTATGTATCAAGGCTTGGATAATATTTTGAAGCAAAAAACATGGGTTGGGGTAAAAATGGAAATTAAATTTTAAAAAAGTGTATTATATTTGGTAGTTGCTGGTTTCTCTAGGATATTAAAATTGGCACACAGATTTTTTTGTATAAAACCAAGTTTTATGGAAATACTGATTCTGATCCTAAGGGTGAGAAACATCACTGCTCTCTCTTTAAAAGTCTTGATCAAATGCAAGTTTATCACAGAATTCAAGGACTGTGCAACTGAATGACAAAGTGGACAGCAAGGATTAGTTAAATCCTAGAGAAATCATGCTTGTGTTAGAAAAAGCAATGCCCACCAAGTATTATTTTGAATGCCAGTGAATTAAAAGCCTGGCTGACTGGTTAGGGCATAATGATTTGCTCTTTCATAGACACAGACAGAGAAGGCAATGGCAAGCCACTCCAGTACTCTTGCCTAGAAAATCCCATGGATGGAGGAGCCTGGTAAGCTGCAGTCCATGGGGTCGCTACGAGTCAGACATGACTGAGCGACTTCACTTTCACTTTTCACTTTCACACATTGGAGAAGGAAATGGCAACCCACTCCAGTGTTCTTGCCTGGAGAATCCCAGGGACGGGGGAGCCTGGTGGGCTTCCATCTATGGGGTCGCACAGAGTCGGACATGACTGAAGTGACTTAGCAGCAGTAGCAGCAGCACACACAGATAAGCCATTAACATATACAATTTCAGCTAAATTGGTGAGCACAACAATAAAATCAATTCACAGTTTTACCATTTTTGTAAACAGATTGCTTCTTTCACAGATATTCTTAAAAGAGGAACTGTACTCTACCAAACTCACCAACTTCATTAATATAAAAACCTAGACTGAAAGCAATTAAACTTTCTCTGGTAACAGAGGGGCGAAAAAATACTCATAGCAAATAAAATTAAAAACAACAAAGGAAAATAGGAGTAAATACTTTTTCAATGCATCCAAAGATGCCTCCACTGAGACTCACATTTAAGCTTTTGGTTGATAATATCAATTCACTGAGCCAAAGGAATGAAGCAAAATGAGAGAAGAGAGTTTAGAGTGTTAGTAAGCATATCAACAGTGGAAACCGTGTCAGACTTTATTTTTTTGGGCTCCAAAATCACTGCAGATGCTGATTGCAGCCAGGAAATTAAAAGACGCTTACTCCTTGGAAGGAAAGTTATGACCAACCTAGATAGCATATTAAAAAGCAGAGACATTACTTTGCCAACAAAGGTCCATCTAGTCAAGGCTATGGTTTTTCCCGTGGTCATGTATGGATGTGAGAGTTGGACTGTGAAGAAAGCTGATCACCGAAGAATTGATGCTTTTGAACTGTGGTGCTGGAGAAGACTCTTGAGAGTCCCTTGGACTGCAAGGAGATCCAACCAGTCCATTCTAGAGGAGATCAATCCTGGATGTTCATTGGAAGGACTGAAGCTAAAGCTGAAACTCCCATACTTTGGCCACCTCATGCGACGAGTTGACTCACTAGAAAAGAGTCTGATGCTAGGAGGGATTGGGGGTGGGAGGAGACGGGGACAACAGAGAATGAGATGGCTGGATGGCATCACCGACTCGATGGACATGAGTTTGAGTGAACTCTGGGAGTTGGTGATGGACAGGGAGGCCTGGCGTGCTGTGATTCATGGGGTTGCGGAGAGTCGGACACGACTGAGCAACTGAACTGAACTGAACAGAAGCATATCAAGCATGACTAATGGTCTGTGCAACAGGCCCTATCACCTTCAGTAAACAGCGCTGCAGGTCATGTCTGATTCTTTGCGACCCCAAGGACTATACAGTCCATGGAATTCTCCAGGCCAAAATACTGGAGTGGGTAGACTTTCCCTTCTCCAAGGGATCTTCCCAACCCAGGGATCCAACCCAGGTCTCCGGCATGGAAGGCAGATTTTTTACTGGCTGAGTCACAAGGGAGGCCCCATGGTCCTAAAACTATCCTAAAAGATCATCAAAACTCTCTTCATTGCCAAATACAGCCGTGTTCTTGTCCTCTTTGTATTTCATTTTTTGGCTGTACTTAACGCTCCTTTTCTCTTGAAAGCACACCTTTTCAAGGTTTCAGTGATACATATTTTCTAGATTATTTTGCCATCTCACCAACATTATTACTAATGTTGCTAGTCCACAGGGTTCTAGCTGTACCACTCCTGCTATCTTTTAACTCTTCCTGTTGCTCAGCCTGGCTGCAATAATCACCTATATGTTGCTGACTCCTAAATTTTTGACCCAAGTCCTGAACTCCTCTTAGCTCTAGACCTCTACAGGTCAATACCGAAGACACCTAAAATTCAACATGCCCCAAAGAGATTCAGCAACCACTTCTTCCCAATCTTTGCCTTACAGCTCATGTTAATGATGCCACCATATATCCAGTGTTACTCAGTGAAGAAGGAAGAAAAGGGAGAGGCAGAGACAGAAATCATAACATTTAGAACCAGAAAGGACAGGGGATTCTTTTTTTTTCTTTCTGGCCATGTCACACCGCATGGAGGATCTTAGACCAGGGGATAGAACCTGCACTCCCTGCAGTGGAAGCGTGTATTCTTAACCACTGGACAGCCAGGGAAGTCCCAGGCAGGGGATTCTTGAAATAGTCCAGCTCAGCAGTAGGTTAAGGAAGCACATGGATGCATAAGTACACAAGAAAGACAACTTGGAAATTAGCTTTCCTTCAAAATCATATTCAGCCCTACTTGTTCCTGTAGTCTAAAAGCTATTTAAAAAACTAAGAAGAATGAAAGACTCATGAACTTACCTATGCAATCCCCATTTGCATCCTGCTTATAACCCATGTTGCATTCACATCGGTAACTAGAGACAGTAGGTATGCAGCGTCCATTTAAACAGAGATTAGCATGGTGCTTACAGATATCTATTGTCTGGTTCAGAATAGCTATGAAAAATCAGAGCACAAAGGATATTCCATCACTCCAACATGGATTACTTTCTTTAAAGTCGATTTTCAAAAGGATATTTAAGTACATTATTTAGGTATACATATCAAAAGCTCACATTATTCTGTATTTTATTAAAAGTTTAATGTTGGAATTTAAAAACTATTCTTGAGACACATGGTTATAACTTGCATTTGTTAAGTTATGTATCTGGAAACTTTGCCCATAATGTCTTTTTAAAATGTCAGGAATGTTCTACTGTACATTTGAATGCTTCCCACTTTTTTTTTTGTAACCATGCTGAATATCCAGATATAGTAAACAGGCAATATGCCAAAAAGAACAAACATAACACTGTAAGACATCATTAAATATTATTAGCAAGAGCAGTTATTTTAAAAAAGAATGAACTTAAATGTCAAGCACACCAATGCCAATTCTGGCTAGAAGCCCACAGCTCTCAATTTCTTAAGTTATTCAACAAAAGAGGGCGAGGAAAAGAAAAGATATTTCATTACAATATTTGTTTAGGCACAAGCAAGACATATTCAATTTATCTCAGCTGAGAAATGGTTCTGGAAAATAATTCAAGGAGTGTATGATTGAGACAGCTACAAGCAGCCAAATGAAATACACTGGAACCAAAAAGAATGCTCTTTAATGGCATCATCTGGTCTTGGAATATTACCCCACTCTCACCTCTATTTTCAAAGAGAACCTGGGTCACTCAGTCTTTTCTCCAACTTAGAAATTTTATGGAACATAAAAATAACACTTTACTAAGACTGTTTTACTATATTATGCTTCAGACCTCGAAGTAGGTTTCTGCACATACACACACACACCTTTTGGGGAAAAGGATTAGATATTATAATATCTTTTAAGAGGGAAAACTAAAGGGTCTACACACAAAGTGAACACTCACTTAGTCCTGTGATGATGGGCCCCTGCCCCCCGGCCCCTACACCAGCTCCCCCGACGCCAGGAGAAAAGCCATTGCCTCCAGGAATGGGGATGAAGCCTGCTCCTCCGGGGCCATAGCCATTGCCATTGCCACCTGGGGCAAAGCCATTCCCCCCAGCGCCTCCAGGTCTAGAACCAGCACTCCCTGGAATCCCTCCAATTGGAAGTCCATCCAAGCAAAGTCTGCGATATTCCTCTAAAAGAGAAGAAAGTTCAGTTAAACACAAACGGATATGTTTCTGCATAATAAAGGTAATTTGTGTGTTGCAATAATCATTTTAGGTTATCTATGCTTCATGATATGAATAAGTCACTTATTAGAGTGATAAATGTTTGCAATGCTAGCAGTAGCAGGAAAAATATGGGTTCTTCAGGAAAAAAAGGAAATCCAAAAGCCATATTTTAACTGAGTTGCATACCCAAAGAACTGTCTATACATATACTTTGATTTTATGTCTTTAAGTCCAACTCATAAAATTCCAGATATAACTTGCATTTGCAAGAAATTCACTTGAATGGATGGATAGTCAACCTTTAAGTAATTCATTCTATATTTGGTTTTACTTAAATCTTTATCAGTATCATACCTACACATCTTCCCTCTTTTCTTTAAGGGATTAATATAATTTAGAATAATTTTTTTTCTAACATGGACTCTTAACAGAATACAGCATTTAGTAAGCTCTTAAATCTGCTCATTGTTTGTCCAAGTATCAAAGTTGAGGGAAAAACGTATAACTGCCTTATTTTCTTAACTGTTCTCAGAATTAGGGCACTATATAAGAAGAAATGAAAACTGTTTAACTCAAGTAATTGAGTATTAATATGACTAGGATGATGAGTTTTCAAAATGATACACTATGAATTATCTCTGGTTTTTAAAAAATTTTACTACTCAATTTTGGAATTACAAGGATTAGAAATTTAGAAAGGCCCTTATTTTTTTCCTCCATAACAGAACACACAGATGTGTATCTTTATAAGCATATTTCAGAAAGCTGAATTTTTTTTCATACTTATAACATGGAGGCAATATAACAACATATTATCAATATACTTTTATGTGATGAACACTACACTTTACTATTCATGTTGTATTAACAAGAGGAACTACTTGTTGTTCATCTTAGAGTAATTTTCTGGTATAGCCTCGCCTTCACAGCAGTTAATATAGCAAAGTGAATGACAGTGAATTCTGAACACAAAATTCAGTATATTCTGAATTTTCAAGGTCATTAGAAAAGGAAGGAAATAGCTCTTAAGGACTGGAGCAGAATAAACTGAGGGTATTCCTAAAATAAAATAAGTGAAGACCAAACTTTGTTACTCCAGCTTCAAATGGAAGATTAGGTTTTAAAACTGAACTTAAATACCAACATTCAAAATAATTATTAAAATTCTTGCTTAAAGTTAATACATGATCGGTGGTTAGGGTTTTTTTCTAATACTAACAAAAAGAATAGAATGAAGACTGATCCCAATAAACAATCTCAGCCTAACCCCCACAAAAATCACCCAAGTCATATTGAAGACACTAAAAGGAATGCAAAGATGATCTGTCTTTAAGGAAAACACCAAAGCACACTATTGCTACTAAGTTTCCTGACACTGCGTGTCCTGAGCATATGAGCAGCCAACAGCTCACCAGAGCCTCTGACTGGACAGGCTTCAGGAATGGTTCCAATGCCCCAGCAGCGGCCGGGCTCACAGCAGCACTGCATCCTGGTCATCCTGCCCGGAAGCTCTTGTGCACAGCGACCGTTCACCAGGCCCGAGAAACATGTGCCTGTTCTCTGATCTAAACACGGGAAAAGAAAACAGAAGACACGACAGAATTACCCTGAGTCCTCACATCCTTTATTGTACACATTAGGAGATGCTAAGTTAAGGGGATTATTTTACTTAATTTCTATGACATCGCATTCTTTCCATTTCTATCACATTTATTCATGCTTTTGTCTATTTACAAGTAAATACTCACTGAGCACCTGTGCCATGCCATACCCCAGGTGTACAAAAAAGAGAAGCATGAAGCGGCTATGAGCCCACATGCAGTCAGAAGCCACACCCAGACAGATGCAGAGCTCAAATGAGGGAAAGCGACAAACCCACCTCGGCCTAGACTAGTCAATCAGTCACCCAGAAGACCTGCAGATGTATACTGTAGTTCACTACAGAAATTTTATGGTTATTCATTACACAGCAATACAAAACTGTCGCAGGTACTGTTTTAGAAAGACTGATCAGAACAGCTCCTCGGAGGCAGTGACATCTGAGCAGACTTTAATAAGGGGCGAGCATGAGCCACACAAGTAACCTGAAAGAAGATAAGTTCAAAGAGAAAGAAGATGTGCTTCATGTGCGTGAAAAACAAGGAGTCAATGTGACTGGAGAAGAGAAGGCAGAAGGGAGGTAGAAGATTCTGAGCTCAGAGGCGTACAGAGGGCAAGAGCATGTACAGCCCCAAAAACCACGAGGGAAGCACTTTCTGATTTTATTTGGAGCGCCAAAAAGAGTAAGTCCAGTTTCACTACATATTCTTTAACTTTTAACAAGATGCTTCCAAGAAGTTCTGTCCGTGACCCCAAGAAGAAACACATACCACAACCATCAGGAGCTACATGTCACTGATGCAGATGAAACTATTAACTATAAATAATGCTATTAATAGGGAAGGCCTAATTTTTTACATTGGATACTGAGTTTAAAAATAAATACATTATTTCCTTGAATGATCCAGCGTTTACCTCATGTTGCTTCCATGCTATTGTTAAATAAAAGAATTGGCTTTAGTTAGGTATTATTCCATGTAAGAATCAGAATGCCTATCAGTCCTCAAAAGAAACCCAGTATGAACAAGAGAAAGTACATAATTCAACTCATGCAGGCTTACTTAAAGGCACTGCAGACACTTTATAAATGTCACTTTAAAAAAATTTATTTATTTTAATTGGAAGCTAACTATGTTACAATATTGTAGTGGTTTTTGCCATACATTGACATGAATCAGCCATGGGTGTACATGTGTTCCCCATCCTGAACCCTGCTCCCACCTCCCTCCCCATCCCATCCCTCAGAGTCATCCCAGTGCACCAGCCCTGAGCACCCTGTCTCATGCATCGAACCAGGACTGGCGATCCACTTCACATATGGTAATATACACGTTTCAATGCTATTCTCTCAAATCATCCCACCCTTGCCTTCTCCCTCAGAGTCCCAAAGACTGTTCTATACATCTGTGTCTCTTTTGCTGTCTCATATACAGGGTTATCATTTGCATCTTTCTAAATTCCATATATATGCGTTAGTATACTGTATTGGTGTTTTTCTTTCTGGCTTACTTCGCTCTGTATAATAGGCTCCAGTTTCATCCACCTCATTAGAACTGACTCAAATGCATTCTTTTTAATGGCGGAGTAATATTCCATTGTGTATATGTACCACTACTTTCTTATCCATTCGTCTGCTGATGGACATCTAGGTTTCTTCCATGTCCTGGCTATTATAAACAGTGCTGTGATGAACACTGGGGTACACGTGTCTCTTTCAATTCTGGTTTCCTTGGTGTGTATGCCCAGTAGTTGGATTGCTGGGTCATCAGTTGGGTGTGGACAGGCTGTCATTGGGAATAATTTTACAGGTAGATTTCGAATCCCAGGAATGATCCAGGAAAATCGTTTTTAGAATATTCATTTCAGAAACTTAAAGTATTATATTCTTAAATTTACTTGATTTACTCCTTACGAATAGGCCGAAAATTGAGATATGGAACTTCTAAACTCTTCACAGTAACCACTGTTACAAAATACATTCAGTGCTACACAGTATGCTGAACGTATTTGTCTCTTCAAGGATCTCTGAGGAGGAGGTTGAACCATAAGATTTGGGAAGAAAAAGAAAAGAGTCATGGCCTTGAGTCAGGATACCTAGGTTTACATCAAAATATTGTTAATTGTTTTATTCTGTAACCATATCTACCTACTTCTTATTCATGAAATAGGGTTAATGAAAGGATTAAACAAAACAATATATGTTCTGTTTCCAGCAGAACCATGTATTAGATACCCTGAGTATCCCTCCCAAAGGAAACATTCTTGATAAAATATGAAAAACTACTTTAAAAACTCATCTCACTGACATGAAAAAGGGGAAAAACTGAGTCTCAAAATGAAGTGAAAACAAGAATCTTTGGAGGTTAAGTGTGCACCTAGGTTTCAACTAGAGACTCTGGTTTTCAACTCCTGATAGTTTTACAGGGGCCAGAACCTACGAGATAAAAGCCCAGATTCACCTCTCTAGTACAAAATGGAACAGGACGCTCCCTCACAAAGTAGGGGTCCCAAGCAGCTACATGCTTATTATATGCTTTCTCTAATGCAGAGAAAGCAGCTAAGAGCCTTTCCTGTTTCTACCTTGGTGCTGGATGGAGGGAAAAAAAAGACTCTTCCTAAGAATGTGAAACCACAAGCTCTTTCTCACATAGATGGCTTTGTTGTCAAAACATTAGGTTTGTGTTCTGAAAATTTCAAAGGAGGAATATTCCATAAAGAGATCTCCAGGTAAGGATATTCAAAGTACCTCACAGAAACCAACACAACTGAGGACTTAATACTGACATAGGTCTCAAAGAATTTCCACATATAAAGTTCCAGGAAAAAAGGAGTAGCTGACTTATATGCAGAGTACATCATGAGGAACGCTGGGCTGGAAGAAGCACAAGCTGGAATCAAGATTGCTCGGAGAAATATCAATAACCTCAGATATGCAGATGACACTACCCTTATGGCAGAAAGTGAAGAGAAACTCAAAAGCCTCTTGATGAAAGTGAAAGAGGAGAGTGAAAAGGTTGACTTGAAGCTCAACATTCAGAAAACAAAGATCATGGGATCTGGTCCCATCACTTCATGGGAAATAGATGGGAAAACAGTGGAAACAGTGTCAGACTTTATTTTTTTGGGCTCCAAAATCACTGCGGATGCTGATTGCAGCCATGAAATTAAAAGACGCTTACTCCTTGGAAGGAAAGTTATGACCAACCTAGATAGTATATTAAAAAGCAGAGACATTACTTTGCCAACAAGTGAACTCCGGGAGTTGGTGATGGACAGGGAGGCCTGGCGTGCTGTGATTCGTGGGGTCGCAAAGAGTCGGACACGACTGAGCAACTGAACTGAACTGAACAGTAAAGTAACTAAACAAGTAGGTAAATAAATAACACACAGGGAAGCAAGGCTCAATGAACAAAAGTTAGCTGAATAAATAGCAGGTTTCAGATACTGGAATGGTCAGATCAATTTTGAAACATCATTAATTGTTTTTAATTAATGATAATTCATTATATATTAATAACTAAATAACCTTTAATCCATTTAAGCAATTAAAAAACTAAAAATGTGAACAGAGAAAACAAGTCCACAAACAATGAAAGAACAGACTTAAAAACATTCAATGAAACGTCTATGAATAAAACAACCATGTCCATTAACTGTATTATGTGCAGTACACTGCTTAATATAGTCTAAGTGTCTATGGGGGTGAGTGTGAAAAGGTAATTTACATCTAATAAGACTAATAAAAGTATTAGAAAGTGTCAAAAGCAGACAGCAGAGGGAGAAGCCATAGTGAACAGATATTAGTTTACAACTTTCTAATGATGTTGAAAAATAAGTTCAGATCTAGGTAGTCCAATAAGTCCAAAGCGGGAAAACTAAAAAGAAATCCAGAGTTCGCACCATATCACTCTGAAACTGCAGAACAACAAAGAAAAGGTGAAGATCTTAAAAATAGCTAGAAAAAAAAGATGGATTACCTGCTAAGGAACTATATTTAAATAAAAACTATATTTAAATCAATCAATCAATCAATAGCACCAGTGGATGCTAGAACACAACAGAATATTATCTTCTGTATGCTGTGATAAAATAACTGTCAACCTAAAATTTTGTACCCCAAGAAACCATCTTCTAGAGGGAAATAAATTAAGGCCATTTTCAGGAAAACATACACTGAATTTTCTACAAAAAGGTTCTTGCCAAAGTAAATTTTAGAAGAGGTGTTTTAGGTAAAAGGGAAAACAATTCCAGTGGTAGGTTTGAAATATATGAATAAATAAAGAGGGAAAACACTGTTAAGATACATGGACAAGGAATAAAATATCAAACAATAATAATAATGATGATTAATTTGTTGCAAATGGGGAGTGGAAATTGGTTGGACTTTTTTACCTTGGAAGGGGGAGATCAAAGCGTAACCATTTTAAATATTCTTTTACTGTTTATATGTGGGTAAAAATACAGACAATTTTAGGCTTTAAGTTATTATATTTGTATCCTCAAACAGCCAGGATAATCACTAAAACCACAGAAATAAAGTATGTATTTCTAAACAACAGATGAAAAAGAATGGTCTGTGGATGAATGGAAAGAGGGAATGAAAGGATGAAAGCCAAAATAAATCCAAAAAAGAAAGTGAGAAACAGAAAATAACAAAAAGAGAAAGTACAGGAAAAGCACAATAAATGAGAAGCAAAAAATGATTATAACAGAAATAAAACAAATGCATCAGTTACTGTGATAAACACAAATGAATTCAAATATCATTTTAAAAGATAAAGATTTTGAGGCCATGTCCCCCAAAATTTAGAGTTAGGTTGTTTAAAGAAACACATTTAAAACAAAAGGAAGCAGAAAGATTGAGAGAAAAAATATCCAAACAGCATATATTTAAATCTTCCTCTCCAATTCACAAAATGCAATCCAAAAAGACATTAGATAAAACATATCAAAAGAAAATATTTAGAAACATATCAAGAGGAAAAGAAAGAAAACTTTAGAGAGTCAATACATATCAAAAAAGGTTCAATTCACTATGAAAATATAACACTTTTAGATAGTCATTACCTTATAACATAGCATCAAAACATTAAAGCAAAAACTTAAAAGGCTACATGGAGAAATTGAGAAATCTACCACCAAGGTGGAACATTTATACAACTCTGTCAGTAACTGATAGACACAGTAGAGAAAATCTAGTAGTTCTAGAGAAAATTTGAACAGTTATCAAGTTTGATCTAACGGCTATAGCTATCAATGAGAAAACACAAAACTCAAGCCCACATAGAAGATTTTCAAATCAGGGGAACCCCTGACACTTTTAAACCACTCATGTGTCAAATACACCAACACACTGGAAATAAGATAATACGTTAAAAAATAAAAAAGAACAGGAGCTGAACAGGAATCTGTACTAGTCTCAGAATTTGGAAGTCTTCAATGATGTTGTGAGAGCTCCACAAATGTGTACTTACACTGAACACTGCAATGCAAATAAAAATGCCTCGTAATATACAGGCACTACTACAATTCCCACTAATGGATATCCCATTTTGACTGCTGCTGCTGCCAAGTCGCTTCAGTCGTGTCCGACTCTGTGCGACCCCACAGACAGAAGCCCACCAGGCTCCACCGTCCCTGGGATTCTCTAGGCAAGAACACTGGAGTGGGTTGCCATTTCCTTTAAAGTACAAATTAATTTAAAATTATTACTAAATATCCAGTAGTTTGTTTCATTATGTATTTTTCTCAAAGATATTGGGTTATCATCATGTATGGATCTGAAAACATTTTTGATGTTAAAGAGGAGGTCTTCAAATTCAGGAAACATAATTAACTACTATAGTTAATTAACTATAATTAATTAACTGTAATTAAGTAGAATTAACTCCTATAGTTTGAAAACCTTTCATCAGTCCTGTGAGATATGCTGGCGGAAACCATGTCACTGTTGAAAGGACTGAGGGACAGAAAGAGAGGACTGAAAGTAAATCATAACTAATTTTCAGAAATTATACAATTAGTCTCTTCAAGGCAATCAAACAAGTCAATCCTAAAGGAAATCCACCCTAACAGTCATTGGAAGGATGATGCTGAATTTGAAGCTCAACACTTTGGCCACGTGATGCAAAGAACTGACTCGCTGGAAAAGACCCTGATGCTGGGGAAGATTGAGGGCAAGAGGAGAAGGAGCGACAGAGGATGAGATGATTGGATGGCATCGCTGACTCAATGGACAAGAGTTTGAGCAAATGCGGGAGATGGTGAAGGACAGGGAAGCCCTGCATGCTGCAGTTCATGGTGTCACAAAATCAGACATGACTTAACAACTGAACAACAGCAATATCGGAGAGGTAACCAATCTACTTTCAATCCTTTGCATGAAAAACATGAAAATGAGATACAGACACAGTGGGGTGTGATATCTCATAGTTAAGATCTCTCCAAAAATACATTACAAAAGGAAAACAGTGCCCGAGAGCTGGGTTATTTCCTTTGTATCTCTGAACTGCATGGTCCTTAGAAAGTACTGTGTTGAAAATGTGCCATATGGAAGAATAAAAAGGAACATCCCATACAACTAAGAGTTGTCAAGACATGCCATCCCTTGAAATATGGAATTATTAGGGGCAAAGAAAGATGACGCCTGTTTATAACCCCATTAGAACAAACTCTTCTAGTGCTTGGTATGTGTTTAACTGCAGAACTGATATGTCCTAAGCAATGAAAACATGTCTATTCCTCTAATAATCTCCTATCACCCTCGCTATACTCCCAGAAGGTTTCAGTTCAGTTCAGTTCAGTCGCTCAGTCGTGTCCGACTCTCCGCGACCCCATGAATCACAGCACGCCAGGCCTCCCTGTCCATCACCAACTCCTGGAGTTCACTCAAACTCATGTCCACAGAGTCGGTGATGCCATCCAGCCATCTCATTCTCCGTCGTCCCCTTCTCCTCCCGCCCCCAACCTTTCCCAGCATCAGAGTCTTTTCCAGTGAGTCAACTCGTCGCATGAGGTGGCCAAAGTATTGCAGTTTCAGCTTTAGCATCAGTCCTTCCAATGAACATCCAGGATTGATCTCCTCTAGAATGGACTGGTTGGATCTCCTTGCAGTATAAGGGACTCTCAAGAGTCTTCTCCAACACCACAGTTCAAAAGCATCGATTCTTCGGCGGTCAGCCTTCTTCACAGTCCAACTCTCACATCCATACATGACCACGGGAAAAACCATTGCCTTGACTAGACGGACCTTGGTTGGCAAAGTAATGTCTCTGCTTTTTAATATACTATCAAGGTTGGTCATAACTTTCCTTCCAAGGAGTAAGCGTCTTTTAATTTCCTGGCTGAAATCAGCATCTGCAGTGATTTTGGAGCCCAAAAAAACAAAGTCTGACACTGTTTCCACTGTTTTTCCATCTATTTCCCATGAAGTGATGGGACCAGATGCCATGATCTTTGTTTTCTGAATGTTGAGCTTCAAGCCAACCTTTTCACTCTCCTCTTTCACTTTCATCAAGAGGCTTTTGAGTTCCTCTTCACTTTCTGCCATAAGGGTAGTGTCATCTGCATATCTGAGGTTATTGATATTTCTCCCGGCAATCTTGATTCCAGCTTGTGCTTCTTCCAGCCCAGCGTTGCTCATGATGTACTCTGCATATAAGTTAAATAAGCAAGGTGACAATATACAACCTTGACGTACACCTTTTCCTATTTGGAACCAGTCTGTTGTTCCATGTCCAGTTCTAACAGTTGCTTCCTGACCTGCATACAGGTTTCTCAAGAGGCAGGTCAGGTGGTCTGGGATTCCCATCTCTTTCAGAATGTTCCACAGTTTATTGTGATCGACACAGTCAAAGGCTTTGGCATAGTCAATAAAGCAGAAATAGATGTTTTTCTGAAACTCTCTTGCTTTCTCCATGATCCAGCGGATGTTGGCAATTTGATCTCTGGTGCCTCTGCCTTTTCTAAAACCTGCTTGAACATCTGGGAGTTCACGGTTTACATACTGCTGAAGCCTGACTTGGAGAATTTTGAGCATGACTTTACTAGCGTGTGAGATGAGTGCAATTGTGCGGTAGTTTGAGCATTCTTTGGCATTGCCTTTCTTTGGGATTGGAATGAAGACTGACCTCTTCCAGTCCTGTGGCCACTGCTGAGTTTTCCAAATCTGCTGGCATATTGAGTGCAGCACTTTCACAGCATCATCTTTCAAGACTTGAAATAGCTCAACTGGAATTCCATCACCTCCACTAGCTTTGTTCGTAGTGATGCTTTCTAAGGCCCACTTGACTTCACATTCCAAGATGTCTGGCTCTAGGTCAGTGATCACGTTATCGTGACTATCTTGGTCGTGAAGATCTTTTTTGTACAGTTCTTCTGTGTATTCCTGCTACCTCTTCTTAATATCTTCTGCTTCTGTTAGGTCCATACCATTTCTGTCCTTTATCGAGCCCATCTTTGCATGAAATGTTCCCTTGGAATCTCTAATTTTCTTGAAGAGGTCTCTTGTTTTTCCTATTCTGTTGTTTTCCTCTATTTCTTTGCATTGATCACTGAGGAAGTCTTTCTTATCTCTCCTTGCTATTTTTTGGAACTCTGCATTCAGATGCTTATATCTTTCCTTTTCTCCTTTGCTTTTCGCCTCTCTTCTTTTCACAGCTATTTGTAAGGCCTCCTCAGACAGCCATTTCGCTCTTTTGCATTTCTTTTCCATGGGGATGGTCTTGGTCCCTGTCTCCTGTACAATGTCACGAACCTCCGTCCAGAGTTCATCAGGCACTCTATCAATCAGATCTAGTCCCTTAAATCTATTTCTCACTTCCACTGTATAATCATAAGGGATTTGATTGAGGTCATATCTGAATGGTCTAGTGGTTTTCCCTACTTTCTTCAATTTAAGTCTGAACTTCACAATAAGGAGTTCATGATCTGAGCCACAGTCAGCTCCTGGTCTTGTTTTCGCTAACTGTATACAGCTTCTCCATCTTTGGTTGCAAAGAATATAATCAATCTGATTTCGGTATTGACCATCTGGTGATGTCCATGTGTAGAGTCTTCTCTTGTGCTGTTGGAAGAGGTTGTTTGCTATGACCAGTGCATTCTCTTGACAAAACTCTATTAGCCTTTGCCCTGCTTCATTCCGTGCTCCAAGGCCAAATTTGCCAGTTACTCCAGGTGTTTCTTGACTTCCTACTTTTGCATTCCAGTCCCCTATAATGAAAAGGACATCTTTTTTGGGTGTTAGTTCTAAGAGGTCTTATAGGTATTCATAGAACCGATTAACTTCGGCTTCTTCAGCATTACTCGTTGGGGCATAGGCCTGGATTACTGTAATATTGAATGGTTTGCCTTGGAAACGAACAGAAATCATCCTGTCATTTTTAAGATTGCATCCAAGTACTGCATTTTGGACTCTTTTGTTGACCATGATGGCTACTCCATTAGAAGGTTTACATCAGCCTTATTTAAAGCCACACTGAGAAAGAGGAAGCAATCCATCTTCTCTGATTAAAATATAAATCTATCTTGAAACAAAATAATGGTACTCTTATCAGAGTTTGTTTCATGGCTTGACATTTAGTCTAAACTTGATTTAAAAGAACAGTTAATTATACAATGTGATGAAAACTTGGTAAAAGATGGGGGAGGTTGTACCTTGAAAAAATACATCTCCTGTTGAATGAGCTTTGCTCATTAAAAATGAAGGGGTCAACCAGAAAGCCATGATGAGGTGAGCTCAAGTCAGAAGACTAGTGATAGTATGTGTTCAATAGATAAAATTCATGGCCTCACGCTTCATCCCCTGATTCTGCAGGCCTGCACTTGTTTCTCTGAGGGTCTGGCATCAACCTGAGTTCCACTTGACTAATTCTGCAGATTCTGGCTATTTCTAAAATATCTGCACGTTGTTTTCGTGTTTCCATCATACATGACTAACTAGAACTAGGAAGGATGAACGAGACAGAACCACTGTGGCTCCTTGGTTTACTTCTTCATTTAAAGCAGTGGAATTTTTCTTCCTCATTACCTAACTTTCTCTTTCAAGGACATTCTTTCTTAATTAAAACTATGCCCCCTGACTCAGCAGTCACTTTTATATGATTTTTCTGATTAAAACTAAAATGCCATATACGGTATGGTTTCATACTGTCTCCTGTACCCCCTTTCAGCTCAGTTCAGTCACTCAGTCCTGTGAGACTCTCTGCGACCCCATGGACTGCAGCACACCAGGCCTCCCTGTCCATCACCAACTCCCAGAGTTTACTCAAACTAATGTCCATTAAGTCAGTGATGCCATCCAACCATCTCATCCTCTGTCGACCTCTTCTGCTCCCACCTTTGATCTTTCCCAGCATCAGGGTATTTTCAAAAAGAGTCAGTTCTTCACATTAAGTAGCCAAAGCATTGGAGTTTCACCTTCAACATCAGTCCTTCCAATGAATATTCCGGACTGATTTCCTTTAGGATGGACTTGTTGGATCTCCTTGATGTTCAAGGGACTCTCAAGAGTCTTCTCCAACACAACAGTTCAAAAGCATTTATTCTGTGGCACTTAGCTTTCTTTACAAAGTCCAACACTCACATCCACACATGACTACTGGAAAAATCATAGCTTTGTCTAGATGGACCTGTGTTGGCAAAGTAATGTCTCTGCTTTTTAATAAGCTGTCTAGGTTGGTCATAACTCTTCTTCCAAAGAGCAAAGCATCATTTAATTTCATGACTGCAGTCACCATCTGCAGTAATTTTGGAGCCAAAAAACATAAAGTTTTCCCGGGTTCCACTGTTTTCCCATCTATTTGCCATGAAGTAATGTGACCCAGATGCCATGATCTTAGTTTTCTGAATGTTGAGTTTTAAGCAAACTTTTTCACTCTCTTCTTTCACTTTCATCAAGAGACTCTTTAGTTCTTCTTCGCTTTGTGCCATAATGGAGGTGTCATCTGCATATCTGAGATTATCGGTATTTCTCCTGGCAATCTTGATTCCAGCTTGTGCTTCATCCAGTCCAGCATTTCTCATGATGTACTCTGCAAAGAAGTTAAATAAGCAGGGTGACAATATACAGCCTTGACGTACTCCTCTCCTGATTTGGAATCAGTCTGTTGTTCCATGTCCAGTTCTAACTATTGCTTCTTGGCCTGCATACAGATTTCTCAGGAGGTAGGTCAGGTGGTCTGGTATTTCCATCTTTTGAAGAATTTTCCACAGTTTGTGTTGATACACACAGTCAAAGGCTTTGGCATAGTCAATAAAGCAGAAGTAGATGTTTTTCTGGAACTCTTTTGCTTTTTTGATGACCCAGCGGATGTTAGCAATTTGATCTCTGGTTCCTCTGCTTTTTCTACATCCAGCTTAACATCTGGAAGTTCATAGTTCATGTACTACTGAAGTCTGGCTTGGATAATTTTGAGCATTACTCTACTAGTGTGTGAGATAAGTGCAGTTGTGCAGTAGTTTGAGCGCTCTTTGGCACTGGCTTTCTTTGGGATTGGAATGAAAACTGACCTTTTCCAGTCCTGTGGCCATTGCTGAGTTTTCCAAATTTGTTGGCATACTGAGTGCAGCACTTTCACAGCATCATCTTTCAGGATTTGAAATAGGTCAACTGGAATTCCATCACCTCCACTAGCTTTGTTTGTAGTGATGTTTCCTAAGGCCCACTTGACTTCACATTCCAGAATGTCTGGCTCTAGGTGAGTGATCACACCATCATGATTATCTGCGTCGTGAATATCTGTTTTGTACAGTTCTGTGTATTCTTGTCACCTCTTCTTAATATCTTCTGCTTCTGTTAGGTCCATACCATTTCTGTCCTTTATCAAGCCCATCTTTGCATGAAAAGTTCCCTTGGTATCTCTAATTTTCTTGAAGAGATCTTTAGTCTTTCCCATTCTATTGTTTCCCTCTATTTCTTTGTATTGATCACTGAGGAAGGCTTTCTTATTTCTCCTTGCTATTTGGAACTCTGCATTCAAATGGGTATATCTTTCCTTTTCTCCTTTGTCTTTCACTTCTCTTCTTTTCAGAGCTGTTTGTAAGGCCTCCTCAGACCATTTTGCTTTTTTGCATTTCTTTTTCTTGGGGATGGTCTTGATCATTGCCTCCTGTACAATGCCACGAACCTGTGTCCATAGTTCTTCAGGCACTCTGTCTATCAGATCTAATCCCTTGAATCTATTTGTTACTTACACTGTATAATCATAAGGGATTTGATTTAGGTCATACCTGAATGGGCTGGATGGCATCACCGACTTGATGGACACGATTCTGAGTGAACTCTGGGAGTTGGTGATGGACAGGGAGGCCTGGCGTGCTGTGATTCATGGGGTCGCAAAGATTCGGTCACGACTGAGCGACTGAACTGAACTGAACTGAACTGAATGGTCTAGAGGTTTTCCCTACTTTATTCAATTTAAGTCTGAATTTGACAATATGGAGTTCATGATCTGAGCCATAGTCAGAACCCGGTCTTGTTTTTGCTGACTGTATAGAGCTTCTCCATCTTTGGCTGCAAAGAATATAATCAGTCTGATTTCAGTATTGACCATCAGTTCATGTCCATGTGTAGAGTCTTCTCTTGTGTTGTTGGAAGAGAGTGTTTGCTATGACCAGTGCGTTCTCTTGGCAAAACTCTATTAGCATTTGCCCTTTTGTATTCCAAGGTCAAATTTGCTCATTACTCCAGGTAATTAATTCTTGACTTCCTTCTTTTGCATTCCAGTCCCCTATAACGAAAAGGACATCTTTTTGGGTGTTAGCTCTAGAAGGTCTTGTAGGTCTTCAATGAACTGTTCAACTTCAGCTTCTTCAGCATTATTGGTCGGGCATAGACTTGGATTACTGTGATGTTAGTTAAACATATTTAGGAGTTTGGGGTTATCCTTGAAGCGTTTGCAAATGCATGCATGTCAACATCCATCATCACACAGAGTGCTGCACAGGGACAGCATATCCTGATCACCACTATATATTACTCTCCAAAGATCTTCCTCATTTCTCTTAAAGAGATTTCCCCCATTGATTTTTGTCTCTGTGATGCTCACAATTCTTCACGGGCTCTCACTGTCCTCAGGATCAACCTCAAACTTCTTAGAAAGGCAGTTAAGAGCCTCAGCAATAGAATCTTCATCTTAACCCATCTTCAAAGACTTTCTTACTTAGCTCTCCTCCCCAGGCGACTCTTCCCACTGCCTCCCGCGTCTACTCACGTTCAGCATCTGCAGTGCTGCTCAGGCCTTTCTCTATGCTCAGCACAGTCCAATTCCTCTGCTTCCACCCATCTTTCAAGGTCTGTATCTTATCAGTGCTCACTTTCAAGAGAATTTTAACTATGACAATCAGGCCTTTCCTTTGGATTTACAGCATTTATTGGCTAAGGAATTATTTAGCAATTAATTACCCACTGCCTCCAACTTTCTCTTATGTTTTTATTTTTCACATTATGTTTTCTTGAGAATACTTCATGGCAATATTGTGCACTGAAACTTCTGTAAAGCTCAAGGAAACGCACTAGGATACTGTGGCAATATCACATTACCTTAAGGACTTTTAAATGCTAACTCTCCATTTTCTGAACTTTGCTTGTTGCTGACTGGCACTTCTGAGTTACCCATGTAGGGTCCCTGCTAGTTCTGTGTGCACAGCGATAGCCGACACATTAACTTGGATACAGAATCTGTTCACTGCTGCCGGTCAGTTGGGCTTCCCTGGTAAAGAATCTGCTTGCAATGCAGGAGACACATGAGATGTGGGTTAGATCACTGGATCGGGAAAATCTCCTGGAGAAGGGACTGGCACTCCAGTATTCTTGCCTGGAGAATTCCACAGACAGAGGAGCCTGGCAGGCTCCATGGCATTGAAAAGAGTTGCAAAGAGTCTGTCAATCATCACTGACTCATTGTTGACTGCCAGTCACTCTTCTTGCCTCCACTGCAACGTGGAAATGAAGTATTAATAGTGTCAATAAAATGATATAAGGGTAATTAAGTTGTGCTATGAAAAATGCTTCATTGTCTTCTTCCATCACATTTTAACATTATAATTAATTTCTTAATTTCATTGAATAATAAAGAAATAACATGAAATTTTCAAAAAAAAAATGAAAAAAATTAGGTATGGGTCTACTTTTTTTAGAAATGACATCTCTTAGTAAACTTTGTTAAAAAAGAGGGCTGTTTCCCGGACATTTTAAAAAACTTGATGGAAAACATAAAATAAAAACAAATTAAGAATTTCATTTTTATACTTAGCACAAAACGAAATGAGAAAACTATCCCATTTTATAACTTAAGTGACCATTAAACTCTCCTGCCATATGGAGGTATTTCTTATACATAAGAGAAAAAGGAAGCTTACTGTTGCCTTATAAGGTTGTAAATATTCAGGGTGTTTTGACTAACTAAGGAATTGGGGGCAGCATTCAGTATGTGCCACACTTAGAAAAAAGCTGCAGAAAACATGCAGTTTCCTGCTCAAGAGAAAAATTTTGAGAGCATCCTGCTCATTATTGTTAGCATATATATGGTTACAAAATAAACAGCATGGAAATACTTATGACATATATAATTCAATCATAAATAAATTCCATCTAACAAAATACAGACTCAGATTTAAAAAAAATCGAAATCAAAGATCTCTTACCTATTAAAATTCTAGGCTTACTTTTTTCTTATGTGGAAAACATATACTTATTCCAAATGAAACACAGTTAAATTCAAAAAGTTTTTCAGCTGCTTACTTAATTTTAACATTGGTTTTGCAATTTTGGAATGTCATTCTCCCCTCCTTAATAGCTTTCCTCTGTTTCTGGGTCAGGATATTGATACTGAAATGAGTGCAGACTCCTGGTTAGCATGAGATTCATGTGCCACAGCTCCTGGAGCTCAAGCAAGCTCTCTCACATTCTGAGCACTGGAGACCATAACTCAGTGCCATCACATCATCTCCAGCAGTCAAAGGATGCAAAGCAGCTATTAATTAATATTAATGAAATTCTTATGTTCAATCCCATCTCATTCATTCATTTTCTGGTCTGCCCCTTCATTCAGAAAAGATTTACTGAGCCCCAACTTCAATGGAAAGGACTGTATCAGGTACTGAGGACAGAAAGCTGCATACAGTCTGGCCAAAGCAAAAATACTTGTGACACTGTGATAAACCCAGAAATGAAAGAAAGTAAAAACTAATGTTGGAATGGCTGACTGACTTTGTCCAAGAAGTAAATGTGGGTTAAGCAGGGATGGCTATAAAAACAGTGATGTCTAAGTGGGGATTTAAAGGATGAGTTGGGTTTTAATGAGCATAGTTAGGGGGAAGTCAAGATGCTTCAGGCAGAGGAAATACTGTGGGCAGTGTACTTATGCACCACAATGAGAGAAAAGTGTGAGGTGGTAAGTGGTTAGAGATGAGTCCTGAATACAGGCTGGGTCAGGCTCCAACAGGCTTTGAAAGTTCAGGTAAAGGCTTAGAACTTTATATAAGAAGCAAGAGATAGGGTTTATCATGACTTAATGGTAAACCAAGTATCTGACATTGAATAAAACAACCTCAGTAAATTGTTGGGGATCTTCATCATGATTATTTCAATATGATGAAGTTTATGACTAAAAAAAGGACTTAGAAACTTAAGAAATGAGGGAGAAAGAAGTAATTTAGAAATCTGATTTAAAACACGAACACTTATGGCGAATTCTGCCTTCTCGCTAGTTAGTCTAGTTGTACAATCCATTCTCAAAGGCCTTCAATTACTCCACACCATCTACCAAATAAAACACATGCAACTTATTTGGCATTTTCAGAACTTCACAGTAATAACCTCACTTATGTCTCCAGGCACATTTCTTCAGATCATTTCAAGAATATAGGTTTCCTAAAGTCAGGGTCTATGGCATCCAGCCAAGGATGTTCATTGATGACTCCTAAACTGACATTTTCCCTATAGGGTTGAGTTCATGCCTGTTTCAAGTGGAAACTGCGCGCATGTGTGTGCGCATGCACATTCTTTTCCTATAGTTTAAGAAAATTAAGCCAAGTGTAGGTTGTTCTGCTAATTTTCTTTTTTTTTTACGTTTCATTGTGCTTTTTATTTTTTTTTATAAATTATAAATTTTATTTTAACCAAATTGAGTTATTATTCTGACAAATTTTCTTTTTTTTTTTCTTTTTTTTATTATTATTTTTTTATTGGAGGCTAATTATTTTACAGTATTATATTGGTTGGTTTTGCCATACAATGACATGAATCTGCCCCGGGTGTACATGAGTTCCCCTTCCTGAACCCCCCTCCCACCTCCCTCCTCCCCTTATCCTCCCTCTGGGTCATCCCCACATACCAGCCCCGAGCATCCTGTAACATGCATCGACCCTGAACTGGTGATTCGTTTCACATATGATAATATACATGTTTCAATGCCATTCTCCCAAATCATCCCAGCCTCACCCTCTCCCACAGAGTCCCAAAGACTGTTCTATACATCTGTGTCTCTTTTGCTGTCTCATATACAGGTTTATCACTTGCACCTTTCTATATTCCATATATATGCGTTAATATACTGTATTGGTGTTTTTCTTTCTGGCTTACTTCACTCTGTATAATAGGCTCCAGTTTCATTCACCTCATTAGAACTGATTCAAATGCATTCTTTTTAATGGCTGAGTAATACTCCATTGTGTATATGTACCAAAGCTTTCTTATCCATTCGTCTGCAGATGGACATCTAGGTTGCTTCCATGTCCTGGCTATTATAAACAGTGCTGCAATGAACATTGGAGTACATGTGTCTCTTTCAATTCTGGTTTCCTCGGTGTGTATGCCCAGGAGTGCAATTGCTGGATCATATGGCAGTTCTATTTCCAATTTTTTGAGGAATCTCCACACTGTTCTCCATAGTGGCTGTACTAGTTTGCATTCCCACCAACAGTGTAAGAGGGTTCCCTTCTCTCCACACCCTCTCCAGCATTTATTGCATGTAGACTTTTGGATAGCAGCCATTCTGACTGGTGTGAAATGGTATCTCATTGTGGTTTTGATTTGCATTTCTCCGATTATGAGGGATGTTGAGCATTTTTTCATGTGTTTGTTAGCCATCTTTATGTCTTCTTTGGAGAAATGTCTGTTTAGTTCTTTGGCCCATTTTTTAATTGGGTCATTTATTTTTCTGGAATTGAGCTGCAGGAGCTGCTTGTATATTTTGGAGATTAATCCTTTATTGGTTGTTTAATTTGCTATTATTTTCTCCCATTCTGAAGGCTGTCTTTTCACCTTGCTTATAGTTTTCTTTGCTGTGCAGAAGCTTTTGATTTTAATTAGGTCCCATTTGTTTATTTTTGCTTTTATTTCCAATATTCTGGGAGGTGGGTCTTGGAGGATCCTGCTGTGATTTCAATTATGTTAAATTATGTTAAATGAATCAGACTAAGTATGCAGTGAGCCAACTGATAACACTGACCCTAAAAACAGTTAATTTGCTCAGTTTTATAGACTTACCATCTATAATGTATTACCAAGTGTAAGACAGAACTCTGATTCATTCATAAAGAACAAATAATCATTCAAATCTTTTCAAAACCAACTGTCCATGTGGTGGGAGAGAAACCACTTATGCTGGAGGCCTTGAGATCTAGGCAGAGGGTCTCTGTTAACTTAAAGTATCTACGGAGACAGTGTAGAACCAGGGTAACACAGATGCACGGAGACCTGGATTTAAATCCTGGCTCCATGGATCAGCCCTGAAACATCATATACATCATTTAACCTCTCTAAATCTCAATTTCTCCATCTACAAATCAGAATAATTATGCCTATCACACAGGGCTATTAGAAGGTTTACATCCTCCTTCTCCTATACCTCTTCCTCCCCCTAATGATAATAAGTAGAAGGAATAAGGAATATTTTATTACATATTTACTAGAAGGAACTGAAGTACAGAGAGGTCAGTAGCTTACCCAAGGCCCTACCACTATGTGATAGTAAGGTGTAGACATCCAGTGATTTACACGTGGTATGTGTTTGATAACTGGCAGCTGTCAATTTTAACACTGCCACCACAGTTTATTTTTTGACTGCTACTTTTCAACTACTATTCATGATGACAACATAGCATTCTGAAGGCAGGATCTTCTCGCTCATCTCTTTGCTGTTGGATGGCCACAGCATGGTGTTTGGCATCTCAACAAGTGAACTCAAGCCTTTTTATTGGTAGCCTATGACCTCTAGCTTACATCTTAAACTCTCTGTAACCTCCAGCCTATCAATCCAGTTCATGTGTATATCATTTGTATATACAAAGTCCCTGGTGCTTAGGGACTCACACAACCTCCCAATGGGATAGGGGATGGTCACCACCCAGATAGTCATTCTCTAGGGAACCAAGCAACTACAGTCTTTGGGTGCTGGTTTGATTTCCCTAATTCAATTCCTGTACTACATGAATCTTCAGTGATCTTAAAGTCTAAAGCTTATTCAAAAATAGATGACCTACACATGACTGAGAGCACTGTTTTATCTTTCTAAATAAAAGAGAACATGCAAATATATCTGGCTTTAGTTAAAATATGCTTAAAACACAAAATTAAAGGTACTGACTTCTTTTCTGTATTAACTATCTTCATTAGACTAAACATGTGCTAAGTAAATAAGACACTGACTACATTCATGATTCATAACAACGAAAGAACTGCTAATTACTACACTTTTTCTCCCAAAGCAGATTTTTAAAAATCTTTCTCGTGCCTTTGTGTCTGTAACACTCAGCAATGTCTTGAGGAAATCTTTCTTCATTTCAAAAATGACTCTGACAACATAAAGCAAACCCAAATGGCTTCTGATACTGAAGTCTGTGACATGAGCACCTGGCTGATCAATCCCTCGATAGCGGTACCATAAACAACTCTTTCAGCCACTTTCCCAAAGGTTTTATAATTGTTGCCATCACCATACCTGCTTGGGCTGTTCTGTCCTTAGAAAGAAGCAGTGTATTGTGCCCTCAAAACCAGGAGGCTTACCGATACACCGAGAGCCATCTGTTGAGGTTACATATCCACGTGGACAAACACAAAAATAGCTTCCCACGGTGTTGGAACATTCACCAGTTTCACATATCCCAGGAATGACACTGCACTCGTCAATGTCTAATCAGGGGAAGAAGGAGAAGATGACTGAGAAAGGCCTTCATTAAATAGCTTTTAAAAGGGATCTTTAAAAAAAGTGTATGAGAGCACTGATGGTTGATTAGGTCAGATCGTATAACCTTGAAGATACTCTTGTTTCAGGCCCTAAAGAAATTCTCACACTATCTATGGGAACTGAGATGAAAGTAAACTCCCATGGCAAGAAAACAAGGCCAATGAAAGCAAAACTCCATATCCTCTTTTTCCTTCTCAAACTCAATTTAAATTGGAAATAAGTAAAGATGTAAATGTTTTAGTTTCCATTCTACATCATTTAGGGACTTATCCTACTAGAGACTTAAAAAAAAACACACATATGCAAGGATTACATTTTTAAATATGAAATAAATACATTTAAATTTTTATAGCTAATTTTCACATTAATTATCTGAACCAATGGAGGGTGGCAAACACCTTTTTTTTTTTTTTTTCTATTTGGGTTCAGGATGTTTTTGTACTTACATCTGAATATGGGTATATCTGGCATTCTGGGAATTAACTTCAAACCTAAAATAATACAGTAAAATGGCAAAGGGCAAACGTGGGTGGCTTTGGGAGTTATCCAGTTTTCCTATTGTGCCTCCCCCTCAATTTATCCATTCAGCTTACTCAGTGCTGGGACTAGTCTACTCCCTTTCACATTAATGAAAGGTCTGCTTTCTTTTAAATTTCCCCCAAACCAGAAAACCTGGCCATTGATATAAGCTTTAATGTACTTTTCTTCTAGTTCAATAAGCAGAGAGAGGTGGAAAGTCAAACAAAGCTACAATTAGGTACACTGGGAGCGACTTGCTAATATATTGAAAAGGAAATGAGCCAGTGTTAAGAGAATCTAGTCAGAGATGCCTGGGAATTAGCTGTCTTCTCTAAGCAACAGAGCTAGCAAAGACCAAGTGAATACAGGGAACAATTATAAAAGCCATAAGCCTAGATGATTACCCCAAAGTAAACCTGAGCTTTCAGTTTTTTAAAAGATGTATATATATGCACACAAGCATATATATATATATGTATATAAAAGTATACTCAGTCACTTCAGTCGAGTCTGATTCTTTGTGACCCCATGGACTGTAGCCTACTAGGCTCTTCCATACATGGGATTCTCCAGGCAAGAATACTGGAGTGGTTGCCATGCCCGCCTCCAGGAGATCTTCCCCACCCAGGGATAGAACCCACGTATCTCCTGCGTCTCCTGCATTGCAAGCACATTCTTTTACTGCTGAGCCAACGGGGAAGTCCCATATACGTATGTGTATATATACATACATAGATAAAGACATATATATGCTTAAGTGCATTCATAAAAAGCACAGAAAAATTATATTCTAATTATAGATACAAGGGAATAAATTTTAAACCCCACAATTTAAAAATGGTTGACAATGCCTTAAATTTCTTTCCTCTATTGTTCTGTGTGATACAACCACTCCATCCTAAAGGAAATCAGTCCTGAATATTCATTGGAAGGACTGATGTTGAAGCTGAAACTCTAATATTTTGGCCACCTGATGCAAAGAGCTGACTCATTTGAAGAGGCCCTGATGCTGGGAAAGATTGAAGGTGGGAGGAGAAGGGGACAACAGAGGATGAGATGGTTGGATGGCATCACTGACTCAATGGACATGAGTTTGAGTAAACTCTGGGAGTTGGTGATGGACAGGGAGGCCCGGCGTGCTTTAGTCCATGGGGTTGCAATAGTCGGACATGACTGAGCAACTGAACTGAACTGAATTGCTCTATTCATTCTTTTTTGCCCCACCATTTATTCTGACAAGTCATTCGTGCCTATAAGCAGTATCATGAAATAACTATATGCCTATGTCTTCTTGGAATGTTCTAATTCAAAAATATTACCAGATTCAGACAGTCTCTAAAATCATATCTTCATTAGAGGCTTAACAGTTAGCCACTGAAGGCACAGTGGTACAAGTCATAATCTATCAATTCCCCTATAGAGTCCAGAATTCTAACATGAATTGGTTACATGAGGACCAAACATATAGTGTGGTGAAAGAGTTACCATCAGATTTAATCCAACAAAACAAAACCATATGTGCAAAATTAGGGTCTGTTGCATCTTGTGTTGCTATCTTAGTGCGGGGCATCTTAATAAAACTGAACGTAGATTCAGAAGAGAAAGAAAACTAGAACAGCTATACTGTGATCACCAGCTAAATTGATAATCACTTCTAAATAAGGAAGACAGAAAAAGCAAACCGCACACAGTAAAGCAGCAAGCACTACAAAAGTGAAGGACCGAAACTTACTTTCTGATCCTCCTACGTCTAAAGGTATGCCAACAACCAAGGCACTTATGGAGCCTAGGCCTAAGCCAAATTCTTAAAAATTAGGAACCTTAAAGTCTTTCATTTAAGCATTTACTCTTATTTTCAGGCATTTCCTTTCATAATAAAGTACTTCTTTGTGCTCTACTTCCAAATAGCCTTTTTGACAACAGAAAGAGTAGAAATTGAAAGATGTTTTTTTCTTTCAAGATGACTTTTCTTTCAAGCGGAGAGAAAAAACCCTGGAGCATAGAAGAACACATGGAATAACATTAAATCTGTGAGTTTTGGGCTAAATATTTTATTTTGCAAAAACTCCACGTTTCTTCCTTAGAATTAAGTAAGAACCTTAAAAGTTCAGCTTCAAAATAATTATATGTAAAAGGCTCTCAGTAAAGTATTTAAGATTTCTACATGAAAAATAGATCTCCTCACCTATGCCCTCCTCTGGCTTTGACCACGTCTTTAAGGCTGTCTTCCCTGACAGGAGCAAATGGCTATAGCAGTTCTGGGCTAGATCTTTGACTAGGACATCTAGAGTAAGAGAAGTTGTCTCTTCCAGTGGCTCACTCCTAAGAGGAAGCGAATTTTCCCCCAGGAGCCCTCAGCAAATCTTTCCTTTTCTCCTAATGTCCTGAACTGAGTCACATACTAACCCTTTTGAATTATTCCTATAGCCAGGAAAATGGGCTCATAAGGCCCAGAGTCCTGAACTAATTACTGTAGCAAGTGGAATACAGTTTTGGGTATGCGTGACTGCTCAGTTGTTCAGTCATGTCCGACTCTGCAATCCCAGGACTGTAGCCTGCCAGGCTCCTCTGTCCATGGAATTCTCCAGGGAAGAATACTGAAGTGCCATTTCCTACTCCAGGGGATCTTCTCTACCCAGGGATTGAACCCGAGTCTCCCGCACTGCAGGTGGATTCTTTACCACTGTGCCACCTGGGAAGCCCAGAATACAGATAGCCTTAGACTAATAAAAAGTAACAAAAACCTGAAAGGGCAGCACAGCCAAAGAATGGCAAGTGTACCAGCATGATTGGGAAAATGACAAATAAAAGCTGTGCTAGTTGGCCATATGCTGAACCCTGGAGGACCTTCCCAAAAACTTAGGCTTTTTTTCTGAAATAATTTATGGTATTTATGAAGAGGTTTAGCAGAGAAGGCAATGGCAAGCCACTCCACTATTCTTGCCTAGAAAATCCCATGGATGGAGGAGCCTGGTAGACTGCAGTCCGTGGGGTCGCTAAGGGTCAGACATGACTGAGCGACTTCACTTTCACTTTCACACATTGGAGAAGGAAATGGCAACCCACTCCAGTGTTCTTGCCTGGAGAATCCCAGGGATGGGGGAGCCTGGTGGGCTTCCGTCTATGGGGTCACACAGAGTCGGACAGGACTGAAGTGACTTGGCAGCAGCAGCAGCAGTGGCAGCATGAAGAGGTTTAAATTAAATAAGAATAGTACATAAGCAAATTGATGCATCAGAAAGACAATCCTCATGTTTAATGTACATAGATAATAACAACCTAGTTATAAATGATGAGAGCCTTAAGTAAGCTTTATGATGAGTGAGAGAACACATATTCAAGAGATTCTAGGAGAATTCAGCAGGATTTTGCCCCTGGATAAGTATCTCAGACTTATAGCTTGATTGAGAACGGAGCTAATGGTAGTGCTATTAACAGAAGACAGGACACAGAGGGAAGAACACATTTTGAGGCTCAGTTGAGTTTGGGACACTCTGAATATGAAATGCTTGAGAGAGACAAGCAGAAATTCCAACTACGCAGCTAAAAATTTGAAACGCGGTAAAAAAGTAAGGCGTCAACATGTATACTTGTGGTTTATCACCAAGTCTGAAGATTGCTTTTGAAGTTGTAGCAATAAATGAGATTTCCAAAGAAGACACATATATGAAAAGAATTGAGTGTGAGGAAGGAACTCTGAGAACCACTACCACCCAAGGGAAAGTCAAAAGAAGAGAAGCCAGCACAGGAGACTGGGAGCAAGGATCAGAGAGGTGAGAATAAGAGTATGATGATGGAAGGAGGGTAAGGAAGAACTCTGTCAAAAAGGAGGGGACTTGAAGTGTGCCATGGGAGGATAAAGAAAAAGAAGGATTGGAAAGTGTTTGGTAATTTAAATGGAACACAGACTTCTTCTTCTTCTTCATTTTTTTTTTTTTAAAGAAAATTAGATCTAAGCAAAACCATCTGACAGATTTCTGACTGCCAAGCCACATAATCTCATATTTGTCAACCAACATTTACAACATTTACTGTAAATCTTACTCTAAGCAGATATAATGAATAATTTGGTAAGTAGTACTAAGTGTGATCTCAGATATCACTGAATTCTAAGAACATTGCCCCAGAGATTCTGTCAGTTCCAATATGTACATGTCATACATAAAAGCAGAATCCATGTAACAATTATGTTACAGAGAACTTAAAACAAATAAAACAATAAATTGTTTTAAAAATGTGCTTATACAATATTCTCTTTCCACCCATGCCAAGGAACCACATGTATTTGGCTTAATTCCATATAATTTTTTAGTATAGAAAAAAGGTAAATATTATTTCTCTTATGCATACATTGAATTTTTATTTAACATACTATTTGAAACTAGGACAGTGAAGTGAAAAGAGTCTCAGTCATGTACGGCTCTTTGTGACCCATGGACTATATAGTCCATGGAATTCTCCAGGCCAGAATACTGGACTGGGTAACCTTTCCCTTCTAAAGGGGATCTTCCCAATTCAGGGATCAAACCCAGGTTTCCCACACTGCAAGCGGATTCTTTACCATCTGAGCCACCAGGGAAAGCCCAAGAATACTGGAGGGGTAGCCGATCCCTTCTCCAGCAGATCTTCCTGACCCAGGAATCAAACCAAGGTTTGATTGCAGGCAGATTCTTTACCAGCTGAGCTACAAGGGAAGCCCAAAACTAGGAAAACTTACCACTAAATTTCACATAGAATAAATTGCTATTTCAAGCTTTTACAGGGACAAAAGGCATTTTCAAAATGATAAAAATTAATTGGGTACTGAAAGGATGATACAAATCAATTCTACTCAAAATTTCATTGTATATTGACAAACAGCTTTCAGTTCAGTTCAGCCGCTCAGTCGTGTCCGACTCTTTGTGACCCCATGAATCACAGCACGCCAGGCCTCCCTGTCCATCACCAACTCCCGGAGTTCACTCAAACTCATGTCCATCGAGTCAGTGATGCCATCCAGCCATCTCATTCTCTATCGTCCCTGTCTCCTCCCACCCCCAATTCTTCCTAGCATCAGACTCTTTTCCAGTGAGTCAACTCGACGCATGAGGTTGCCAAAGTACTGGAGTTTCAGCTTTAGCATCAGTCCTTCCAATGAACACCCAGGATTGGTCTCCTTTAGTGAAACATAATAACTGCATGGTAATTCATCCAGTTAAAGTACAAAATTCAACAGTTTTTGGTATTTACATGATTGTACAACCATCACCACAATTTAGAGTAATTTCACTCCTGCCAAAGTAATTCTACCCCTTTAGCAGTCACTCTCCCTACCTTACTCCAAGACCTAGGCAATAGCTAATTTATAACTACCAGATCTATAACAATTAATTAATAAGCTCTTTCTATATACTTGCCTATTCTGGGCATTTCATATAAAAGAACCATAAAATAAAGGATCTTTCATAACTGGCTTCTTTCATTTAGCATCATGTTTTCAAATTTCAACTATGTTGTGGGATATACAGAACTTCATTCTTTTTAATTGCAAATAATATTCTACTGTATGGATATACCACATTTTATGTATTCATCCATCAGTTGATGGATATTTTAATTAATTTCATTTTTTGGCTACTACAAGCAAAGCTACTATGAACATTTCAGTATTACTTCTCTATGGACATATGATTTAATCTCAGGTGGTATTGCTGAGTTATATGATAATTCTATGTTTAACTTATTAAGGAACTGTCAAATTGCTTTCTAAAGCAGCTGGAATATTTTACACTCTCACTTGCAATGTATAAGGATTCCCATTTCTCCACATCCTTGCCAACACTCATTATTACCTTTACTATTTTAAGGATGTGAGACGGTATCACATCATACTTTTGGTTTGCATTTCTGTAATGACTAATAATGTCGAGTACACTTTAACATGGTTATTGCTTTTATGTATCTACTATGGAGAAATATCTATTCTAACACTTTGCCCAGTTTTAAATGAAGTTATTTGTTTTTAATAATTGAGTTGTATGAGTTCTTTATATATATATCCCACATTTGATACATGATTTGCACATAAATTTCCATATGAACCTTAGGATTAGACTGTGTATTTTTAAAAAGTTGGAATTTTGACAGGAATTGTGTTATATCTATATATCAATTTGAAGAATATTGCCATCTTAATATTTAGTCTTCCAATCTACAAACGTGGGATATCTTTCCTTTTATTAAGATTTTAACATCTTTCAACAAGGTTTTGTAGTTTTAAGTGTACAAGTCTTTGACTTCATTATATTTGTTCATGAGCATTTATTCTTTTGATCCTATAATAAGTGAATTTTTGGTTTCATTTCCACAATGTTCACTGCTAATATATGGAAGTACAATTCATTTTTATATGTTGATATTCTATAACAACAACCTGCTGACCATTTATTGAGTTTAAAGAGTTTTTAGAAGATATCTTCTCCATTCTAGTGTATACTTTACTCATTTTAGTTGATCCTTCATCAACTAAACACATGTCATCTGCAAATATATAGCTCTACTTCTTCCTTTCCAACCTGGATACTTTTTATTTCCTTTTCTTTCCTAACTTCCCTGATTAGAATCTCTACCAAAAAGTTGAACAGAAGTTGTGAGAATAAACATCTGTTTTATTTCTGGTCTTCAGGGAAATACTCTTTTGCCAGTTAGTATGATATTAGCTATAGTTTTTTTTAATATACTCCTTTTATCAGGTTAAGAATGTTCCCTTCTATTCCAAATTTGTTGATCATTTTTATCACGAAAAGGTGTCAGATTTTTTTCAAATACTTTCTCTGCACATATTGAGATGATCATAGGGCTTTTGTCCTTTATTCTACTTACATTATATTACTTGATTTTCAGATGCTGAACCAACTGGCATTCCTGGGATAAATCCTAACTGATAATAATCTATAATCATTTTTATATATTATTGGATTTAGTGTACTGACAGTGTTTGGAAGATATCTGCATCTATATTTATAAGAGATTCGAATGAAAATGGTATTCATTCTTTGAAACCCTCAATTTTCTCTCTTTAAACCAAATAAATAGATTTTGAGCATCTACCATTCATTCGTGAACTTATCAAGTATTGCTGATTAAAGGCCTTTGATTTGTCACATATATGTTATACATAATCTCTAACCATCATGAATTAATGATTTATTAAGCAGATAAATTTAAAACAAGGCACAATTCCACCAGAGAAGATTAACAATATACTCTCTCATTTGAATTATGAGAAATAAGTTATTGGAGGACATACTAGTTGATAAAGGATCCTAAAGAACGAGACAGAATTGAAACATGCAGAGGAGATGGGAAAAACTGTGAGCCAAAACTATGGCTGAGTTTCCCAAGAGTAGGGGGTATTTATGAGGAGTAGAAGATACAATTAGAAGGTTCTACTACATTGCTGGGAGAAATATCAATAACCTCAGATATGCAGATGACACTACCCTTATGGCAGAAAGTGAAGAGGAACTCAAAAGCCTCTTGATGAAAGTGAAAGAGGAGAGTGAAAAGGTTGACTTGAAGCTCAACATTCAGAAAACAAAGATCATGGCATCTGGTCCCATAACTTCATGGGAAATAGATGGAAAAACAGGGGAAACAGTGTCAGACTTTATTTATTTTGGGCTCCAAAATCACTGCGGATGCTGATTGCAGCCATGAAATTAAAAGACGCTTACTCCTTGGAAGGAAAGTTATGACCAACCTTGATAGTATATTAAAAAGCAGAGACATTACTTTGCCAACCAAGGTCCGTCTAGTCAAGGCTATGGTTTTTCCCGTGGTCATGTATGGATGTGAGAGTTGGACTGTGAAGAAGGCTGATCGCCGAAGAATTGATGCTGTTGAACTGTGGCGTTGGAGAAGACTCTTGAGAGTCCCTTGTACTGCAAGGAGATCCAACCAGTCCATTCTAAAGGAGATCAGTCCTGGGTGTTCATTGGAAGGGGACGACAGAGAATGAGATGGCTGGATGGCATCACCGACTCTGTGGACATGAGTTTGAGTGAACTCCGGGAGTTGGTGATGGACAGGGAGGCCTGGCGTGCTGTGATTCATGGGGTCGCGCAGAGTCGGACACAACTGAGCGACTGAACTGAACTGAACTGAACTACATACCAGGCTACAGTCCATGGGGCTGCAAAGAGCTGGACATAACTGAGCACAAATGAACAGTGAAAACACTCAATAAAAATGGCACAGTGAGAGGTGCCCAAAGAGATGGAAGGGAGAGGTTTGTGTTAATGATATTTAGGATGGACTTGATCATAGGTAAAGAAGAAGAGCTGGGAAAAAGAAGAGATAAAAGCTAGAAAAGTGAGCTTACATATTAATAGTAAGAGTTAGAAAGGTGATGGAATTAGGTGTGGAGCAAGAATATTTTACTCTGGAAAAGAAGGAAAGACACTTCATTAAATGCAGGGAAAATGGAAAATGAGGATGTAGTAATAGAGGGACTCTGAGGTTGAGTAAATTCATGTCAAACAGCTTCAGTCTTCTTGATAGGATAAAATAGCGAGTGCAGATGTTACAAAACTTAAATGTGCAGAAAAATCACCTGGACAGCTTATTAAACATGCAGATTTTGACCTCTAGTCAGGATGTTTTGGTACTCCCCTTCTGTTCCAAACACAGAACACTGACAGATCACATATAAAAAGGAAAAAAAAAAAAAAGAAAACTAGAAAGAGCCAGCTGGTTTCAAAATACAAGATGAACATTTCCTTGGACCAGAAATAGAATCGCTAAGCTGTGAGTACAGCTGAAACCAAGTGTTCGCTGGACTCCTTCCCCAGAGGCTGGCTATGATGGCCAGGAGATCAGAATTACCCCAAATGGAGATATGGTATGATAAATACTAGGGCAGGCACTAGATAGCATGGGAATTCACGGGAAAAAATGGGTCAGGAGGGTCATACGGGAAAGTGACAGACTGAAACATAACGGACAAATAGGTGTAAACCAGGCCATGAAAACGAAATGGAGTATTGTCATCCAAGCAGAGGGAACATGACACAAAGACAGGACAACAAAGAGCCAAGATTTATCTGAGAAACAAGTAAATGTGAATGTGCCTGAATCAAAGTGTAGAGATGCAGGCAGAGGGTGATGTGAGAAGCTACGTCCGGAGAACGGACACTCAGGAGGAACGTGACCAAATCTGTGTTCTAGAAAGATCACTGTGGTTGCAACATGGAAAAAAGATGGAGTAGAACAAGACATCAAAAAAAGATGTCTCAGTAATCCAGAAAAGAAACCAAGACAGAGAAAAATGGAAAGATTCAAAATACATTTAAGATGTAGTATCCATCCAAATTCTTGGTGATAAAATGGTTGTGTCAGAAAAGGGCGGTATTAAGAATGCTATCCAGATTTACACTCTGGGCTAGAAAATGGATAGTGGGGCTAATCACTGACATAAGCTTTTTGAGAAATGCCAGTAAAGTACATATCGAGTAGGTGCAGCGAAACTAGAGACTCAATCTGTGCCTGCTGAGCTTGAGTCAACTGTGGGGCATCCAAAGCATACATGCCTGGTACACAGCTACACAGGAGCTTCCCAGGTGGAGCAAGTGGTAAAGAACCCGGCTGCCAATAGAGGAGACACAGGTTCGATCCCCGGGTGGGGAAGATCCCCTGGAGGAGGGCATGGCAACCCACTCCAGTATTCTTGCCTGGAGAATCCCATGGACAGAGGAGCCTGGCAGGCTATAGTCCACAGGCTCGCAGAGTCAGACATTCATGAAGTGACCTGGCACACAGGCATGCAGCTGCGTATACAAAGGTGGTCTAGGTTCCATTTCTGGAGACCACGTGCATACAGGTGCTGTTCTTCTTTCCTCTTTTTGGCAGGGATGGCAGGTTATGTAAGGAAGGAGAAAAGTCTACCTATTGAGCTGGTTGAAATACAGTTTCAGTTGACTCAGTTACAATGGGTTCCAGAGTAAGTCAGAAGAAAGAAAGGAGAGAATGACTGTAGATAATTCCAAAGTGTGAGGTGAAAGGAAGGAAAAGAGGGCAGTGGCTTAAGGGGAAGATGGAAAGGAAAGGATATTTTTTAGGGTCATGGAAGACACCACGATCCACTGTATATCCAATGTACAGAGGATGGAAGCCTGTTATCTACTATGTAATATCAATATCTTTATTTTAATTCAGCATTTTACTATAGTATGATTATATATATTTTGTCTCTTTTCCTCTAGTTATTGATCTAGAGAAGTACATCTGAAATACCCTGTGTGATAACATTAACAGGCAGCAAAGGAACCTTTTATATATTAAATAAGCTTTTTTGTCCGCTTAGGTAAAATAATAGCATTGCCTTCTACTACTGTAGCAATGTAATTCATGGTGCCTTTTTGGCCTGAAACTAACATTGCATCTTTCTAAATATTAATACTAATTTGGAGTAACTTAGGCACGAAGCAATAGCAGCAAAAGGCAATTCCATCATAGTGTTTTTAAAACTGACATAACAATTGGAAAGCTATTTCTGTTTCAAAATACATAAAAACTTCTGATAACAGAGTGAAACATGAGTCTAAATTTTTGGTCTGCATCCCCAAATTTCTTGGGAAGTGTAACTATTTACCAGCAGCGCTTTTTCATTCTCTTTCTTTTTTTATTTACTCAGGGTGGAAATATTTTGTTACTTTTTGTTAGTCCAAGACAAATAAGACCAAATTATTTACAAGGTGCAAAATCAGTTCAGTTCAGTTCAGTTCAGTCGCTCAGTCATGTCCGACTCTCCGCGACCCCATGAATCACAGCACGCCAGGCCTCCCTGTCCATCACCAACTCCCGGAGTACACTCAAACTCATGTCCACAGAGTTGGTGATGCCATCCAGCCATCTCATTCTCCGTCGTCCCCTTCTCCTCCCGCCCCCAACCTTTCCCAGCATCAGAGTCTTTTCCAGTGAGTCAACTCATCGCATGAGGTGGCCAAAGTATTGCAGTTTCAGCTTTAGAAGGCTTAAAGGATGACACTGAGCTTCTATTAAAATAAAAAAAAAACATATATCTAACAAGTGAGGGATGAACTGTTTAAACCACGTCTTCTAGAATCTTTCTTCCAATTCTGTCTGCCCTCCACAACCACCTTAAAATTTTTTTAATATAGGAAAATTAAATTGAAAGACTCTTTTAATGTTGAGTAAAACCTATAATTTTAACAACACAAAAGTCAGGAAATTCCAAAGTTAAATTTACTATAACCATTTGGACTTGGCAAAGACGCAAGCATTTAATATTTTCTGTTACCATTTTTCTTTTTAAACATCAGTATGTTAAGATGTAATCATAAAACCCTCAGGATTTTTAAATGTACTTTGGCATAATGCAGTAGGAACTTTAAGAAATCTTGATTTCACCAATAATTTAATGATGCATCAAGGTACTTATTCCATATTTTCTAAATAAATGGCATTAAGTGAAAATATGTCCTACTTTACAGAATTATCATATAAATATTCATTAGCCTCTGTGCTTTTCATACCTATTACCATAAAAGGAAATAAATTCAACAAAAATGGTACTCTCAGTTACTAAGAAACATACTATATGCAATTCTTCTACAGAAAGTTAATCTTTGAATTGTTACAGTTGTACTTTCCTGAGTTTGGTTGATTTCCTTATTGACCTGACAGATGACATTCATATATTACCATCCCCAGTTTAAATTCAGTGTGTGACTGTGCGTACACTGAACGGCACAGACACACCTATGCGTGTGCACAGATGGGCTTGTGCAGATGAGTACACAGGGCTCATTCCTAAGAGTCACTTAGACTGTAAAGCGCAGTCTGATCTGCTTAAGGAGGTGACGGAGTTGCATAAATGCAACAACTCCTCTGCTGGCATTCTCTGTGCAAAGTGCTGAATTCACAACGGCTAGCTGTGAAAACTCACCAAGACTGAGCGGACCTCGCTGGGCTCACAGCCTGCCGGGGCTGACGGCACAGACACATGCACACATTTGAATGCCACAGGGCAGAACTGCTGCTCATCCGCAGGGAGCAACCTGGACCATTCTCAAGGACACTAAAGCACGTCAGGGGTCTTCACTGAGACTTGGAAAGACCTTCACGTTTGAAATTCCCTTTTGTTGAAATTACAGCCTCTGTCTGATGATTTATGCAAAAGCTGAACTTTTGCATGTAGACTTACGTCTATAAGTCCTGAAGTTGGAAATGTTTTCAAATAAACTGAGAATATGTGGTAATGCGATTTGAAACCACAAGGGTGCAAGCAGAAAGCAACTTTATTTTTCTCCTGCTGCCATTTTGCACATTTTCATTTGACCAGTTCTTTTTTGATCCTAGAAAATTTCAGGCAGCGCCCTCAGGCTTTCCTACCACTTTCAGATGAATAACGAGTCCACTCAAATCCAACAACCCCATAGTTCTAATCTTTCATCTAGTCAAAGCTTCTCCTCCCCCGAAGTTGGAGTCTGCTGAAAATGAGAACTTTCAGCAGTGGGGGAGATGTGGTTGTCTTTTTGCTTTTCTTTTCAATTCCCTCCTCCCTGGACAGCACCTACCACGAGCTCTTTCAATGCTGTGATGGGGAGGAGAGAGGACGGGTCTTGGTAACAAAGATTTTACCTGGCTGGTGGAGATGTCACCATACAGATATTTCCTTCTCAGTCTCCTTTGCTGGCTCTCTTTCATCTCCTGAACCTCTAAGTGTTGAAGTGTTCCAGGGTTCAGCTGTTGGGTTCTTCTCTATCAGAATGATCCCTTCATGATCTCCTCTAATCTCATGGCATCAAATATCAGCTATACGCCAAAGACTCTCAAATTGACACTGTCAGCTTCAACCTTGCCCCGGAACTTAATCCATATATGCAACTCAAACGGCTACCTGAGTGTCTAACAGGGGTTTCAAATTAACCGTCTGAAGCCGAATCCTGGTATCTACCGTCCACTCAACTATGTTCCACCCACAGATGTTCTCCACCTTAGTTAATGGCAACTTTTAAAATCTCCATTCCAAAAACCTTGGAACTAATTGATTCTTATCCTGCCTCACAAGTGACTGTCAACAAATTCTGCTGGTTCAGCCTTCAAAATACATGGAATTCAGCCACTTCTCTGAGCTATCATCAAACCTCAGTGAGACTATTGCAGGAGCATTTTACTTGGTCTCTCTGCTTTCATATTCGTTCCCTTCTCATCTTTTTAACACCCAGCAGCCAGAGCAAATCTTTTTAAATGAAGTGCAGAATATGTCACTCCTCTGCTCAAAATTTTCCATTGGCTCCCTTTATGAGAACTCTAAAGTTCAAAGATAATCACTATGGTGTGATCATTCACCTAGGGCCAGACATCCTGGAATACGAAGTCAGGTGGGCCTTAGGAAGCATCACTATGAACAAAGCTAGTGGAGGTGATGGAATTCCAGTTGAGCTATTTCAAATCCTAGAAGATGATGCTGTGAAAGTGCTACAGTCAGTATGCCAGCAAATTTGGAAAACTCAGCAGTGGCCACGGGACTGGAAAAGGTCAGTTTTCATTCCAATCCCAAAGGAAGGCAATGCCAAAGAAAGTTCAAACTACTGCACAATTGCACTTATCTCACACACTAGTAAAGTAATGCTCAAAATTCTCCAAGCCAGACTTCAACAGTATGTGAACCGTGAACTTCCAGATGTTCAAGCTGGATTTAGAAAAGGCAGAGGAACCAGGAATCAAATTGCCAACATCCACTGGATCATCAAAAAAGCAAAAGAGTTCCAGAAAAACACCTACTTCTGCTTTATTGACTATGCCAAAGCAGGGACTGTGTGGATCCCAGCAAACTGGAAAAATTATAAAGAGATGGGAATACCAGACCACCTTACCTGCCTCCTGAGAAATCTGTATGCAGGTCAAGAAGCAACAGTTAAAAATGGACATGGAACAACAGACTGGTTTCAAATTGGGAAAGGAGAACGTTTACGCCATATATTGTCACCCTGCTTATTTAACTTCTATGGAGAGTACATCATGTGAAAAGGTGGGCTGGATGAAGCACAAGCTGGAATCAAGATTGTCGGGAGAAATATCAATAACCTTGGATACGTGGATGACACCACCCTTATGGCAGAAAGCAAAGAACAACTAAAGAACCTCTTTTAAAAAATATCTTCTATTTTTTATTGAAGGATAATTGTTTTACAGAATTTTGTTGTTTTCTGTCAAACCTCAACATGATAAAGAGCCTCTTGATGAAAGTGAAAGGAGAGAAAAAGTTGGCTTAAAACTCAACATTCAAAAAAAAAAATCTGGTCCCATCACTTTATGGCGAATGGATGGGGAAACAATGGAAACAGTGAGGGACTTTATTTTCTGGGGCTCCAAAATCACTGCAGATGGTGACTGCAGCCATGAAATTAAAAGATACTTGATCCTTGGAAGAAAATCTATGACCAACCTAGACAGCATATTAAAAAGCAGAGACATTACTTTGCCAACAAAGATCTGTCTAGTCAAAGCTATGGTTTTTCCAGTGGTCATGTATGGATGTGAGAGTTGGACTATAAAGAAGGAAAAGCGCTGAAGAATTGATGCTTTTGAACTGAGATGTTGGAGAAGACTCTTGAGAGTCCCTTGGACAGCAAGGAGATCAAACCAGTCAATCATAAAGGAAATCATTCCTGAATATTCGTTGGAAGGACTGATGCTGAAGTGAAACTCCAATACTTTGGCCACCTGATGCAAAGTACTGACCATTGGAAAAGACCCTGATGCTGGGAAAGATTGAAGGTAAGAGGAGAAAGGGACGACAGAAGATAAGATGATTGGATGGCATTAACCTACCTGATGGACATGAGTTTAAGTAAACTCCAGGAGTTGGTAGACAGGGAAGCCTGGCATGCTTCAGTCCATGGGGTTGCAAAGGGTCGAACACAACTGAGCAACTGAACTGTGAGTGAATGAGAAAGTCCAAAGTACTTTCCGTGCAAAGCCCCACGAAGGATGGCACCAGACTGCATCTCTAAATCTGTCATTTCCCACTTAGTGTCCTCCTTCGCACTGTGTGCCACCTACACTGGCCTCTTTAACGTTCTCTCCATCCCTCAGGCACACCCCTGCTTCAGAGTCGCTCACTGGCGGTCCCTATTAGGAATTTGCCTCCCCAGACAGCCATGGTTTCCCCCACAGCTCTTTCATACCTTCGTTCTCACCCTGCTTTGATTTTGTGATGGTTTTTTTCACGTCAGACTAGTAGATTTTTATTTGTTTCTTGTTTGTCCCTTGTTTTTATAATGTAACCTGCATGAGAGAAAGGATTTTTATTTGTTCAGTACACTGTCCCCAGGGTCTAGCAATGTGCTAGGAACTCAATAAATACTTTTCTGAATGAATGATTCTGGCATCAGGGCCCTCTGGGCATGGCAGCTCCAAAGCCTAATATTTCTGCTGATATTCTGGGAGACCTCTTAGTGCTGAGGCTCTATTTTTCACCCTTGATCCCAGAGATACCGCCTCTATCTGACCAGTTGTAACTCTCTCATCAGCCCCAGCTTTCTGACAGTTCATCCCCAGGCTAGGATCACCGACTCTACAGGAATCTGTGTGGCAGGAGCCCTTTTCAAGACCACTCAACCCCTCTTTTTGTGGGGTCCTCACCTAGGAGGTAGGAAACTCTTGTATCTTTTGCATTTCAAACTCTGGAAATGCAATTTTTCAGACAAATCAAGTTCACCATCCCATCTCTCTTTTTACACAGCCTGGTGGTGAGGGATGAAGAATGAAGGCAGAACAACTTTCCTCTTTCCTTTCTTCCTCATCTCATCCCTACTGTTCCCAACTTATGCAAATGATAAAGACAATTGTGAGGCATAATACAGCAATAGTCCAAAAAGGGAAACACAATGAATTTTAATTAACTTCTTAAAGAGGAGCATTATGCCAGCAAATTTGGAAAACTCAGCAGTGGCCTCAGGACTGGAAAAGGTCAGTCATCATTCCAATCCCAAAGAATGGGAATGCCAAAGAATGCTCAACTACCGCACAATTGCACTCATCTCACACACTAGTAAAGTCATGCAAAAATTCTCCAAGCCAGGTTTCAGCAACATGTAAACCATGAACTTCCAGATGTTCAAGCAGGTTTTAGAAAAGGCAGAGGCACCAGAGATCAAATTGCCAACATCCGCTGGATCATGGAGAAAGCAAGAGAGTTCCAGGAAAACATCTATTTCTGCTTCATTGACTATGCCAAAGCCTTTGACTGTGTGGATCACAATAAACTGTGGAACATTCTGAAAGAGATGGGAATCCCAGACCACCTGACCTGCCTCTTGAGAAACCTGTATGCAGGTCAGGAAGCAACAGTCAGAACTGTACATGGCACAACAGACTGGTTCCAAATAGCAAAAGGAGAGCGTCAAGGCTGTATATTGTCACCCTGCTTATTTAACTTATATGCAGAGTACATCATGAGGAACGCTGGGCTGGAAGAAGCACAAGCTGGAATCAAGATTGCTGGGAGAAATATCAATAACCTCAGATATGCAGGTGACACCACCCTTATGGCAGAAAGTGAAGAGGAACTCAAAAGCCTCTTGATGAAAGTGAAAGAGGAGAGTGAAAAGGTTGGCTTGAAGCTCAACATTCAGAAAACAAAGATCATGGCATCTGGTCCCATCACTTCATGGGAAATAGATGGGGAAACAGGGGAAACAGTGTCAGACTTTATTTTTTTGGGCTCCAAAATCATTGCAGATGCTGATTGCAGCTATGAAATTAAAAGACGCTTACTCCTTGGAAGGAAAGTTATGACCAACCTAGATAGTATATTAAAAAGCAGAGACATTACTTTGCCAACCAAGGTCCGTCTAGTCAAGGCTATGGTTTTTCCCGTGGTCATGTATGGATGTGAGAGTTGGACTGTGAAGAAAGCTGATCGCCGAAGAATTGATGCTTTTGAACTGTGGTGCTGGAGAAGACTCTTGAGAGTCCCTTGGACTGCAAGGAGATCCAACCAGTCCATTCTAAAGGAGATCAATCCTGGGTGTTCATTGGCAGGATTGATGCTAAAGCTGAGAATCCAATACTTTGGCCACCTTATGGGACGAGTTGCCTACTGGAAAAGAGTCTGATGCTAGGAAGGATTGGGGATGGGAGGAGACGGGGACGACAGAGAATGAGATGGCTGGATGGCATCACCGACTTGATGGACTTGAGTTTGAGTGAACTCTGAGAGTTGGTGATGGACAGGGAGGTCTGGCGTGCTGTGATTCATGGGGTCACAAAGAGTCGGACACGACTGAGCGACTGAACTGAACTGAAAGAGGAGCATATTCTAGAACACATTTTACTCATGAGATCCACATACTTTCTTGATTCCAGAGAGAAATACTAACAATTAACTAGCCATTACAAATAGAGTGTCCATAGTACTATACAGGATTTAAATGCAACATTTAAGTGCAACATCATTTTCTTTTGGAAAAAAAACCAAACCCATCAAAAAATCCCATCTTTCATCTTGAAGCTACAGGGAATATTTTAGAATGTAAATCAAGTTGCAAACAAAGGCTGGAATGCTATACTTCCTGCTTTTCTTTGTTAGTTGATTATTAAAAAAATTCATTTTTTCTATCACGGTAAATTAAGGAAAAATATTCCATGTGGGAGGAAAAAAAATTATGATAATCTAATTTGTGAATAGTTATATTCTGAGTTTGTTAAGTAGAATTAATTTTTCTAAGTTTCAGTTCAGTTCAGTCGCTCAGTCGTGTCTGACTCTCTGCGACCCCATGAATCACAGCACGCCAGGCCTCCCTGTCCATCACCAACTCCCGGAGTTCACTCAAACTCATGTCCTTTGAGTCGGTGATGCCATCCAGCCATCTCATTCTCTGTCGTCCCCTTCTCCTCCCGCCCCCAATCCCTCCCAGCATCAGAGTCTTTTCCAGTGAGTCAACTACTAAATATTCACAACATGGTTTTACTAAAGTATTAGATGAGAAATTTTTAGCAAACTTTAAATGTTTTCTATTAAAAAAGATCTTCAATGGTTTCAAATCTGTTCTGCTTAGAATCTGACAAAACAAGAAAGCAACCTTTGATATTTTTTCCAGCATCATTGAAAGCATTTTCTTCTATGTCTTCATGATAAAACAGAACCAATTTATGTATAAACATATAGCAGCAGTTTTAGAAAAAGTTTGATTACATTTTCATTTAAATAATTTTATTTTAAAAATAAAATACTGACTGCAACAGCACACACATCTCTTCTTTTTAAAGTGCTGCACTGATTCATAGACCATCTACAGACAGATGTTTAAGAATAGAATGACCTGGGATGATGTTAATGATGTCAGAGATTTTCTTCCTTCTAATTTCAGGAATGACAGGTTATAGTCTAGGTGATAACAGAGGGGAATAGAAAATAAGAAAGGGTGGAAGAACAGGAGATGATAAATGGGGATAAGATAGACCTAGAATAAAAGATAACAGAGCTCAATTTATTATCATCTTATTAGCAGCCCATTACTTTTCCTTTGGAACTCTTTGGCAAACATCATGGTGGCCCTGAGTTCCAGTTTGGCAAACACCTATCTTTGGAAGTAAAATAGCTCTGTAACTATAGTAATAATAAAAAAAATATGATGATAATAATAATAAATCTTACAATATCATTTCTAAGAAGTCAAAGTCACTCAGTTGTGTCTGACTCTTTACAACTCTGGAATTCTCCAGACCCGAATACTGGAGTGGGTAGCCATTCCATTCTCCAGGGGATCTTCCCAACCCAGGGATTGAACCCAGGTCTCCTGCATTGCAGGCGGATTCTTTAGCAGCTGAATCACAAGGGAAACCCAAAAATACTGGAGTGGGTAGCCTATCTCTTCTCCAGGGGAACTTTCTGACCCAGGAATCGAACTGGGGTCTCCTGCATTGCAGGCAGATTCTTTCCCAACTGAGCTATCAAGGAAGCCCATCATTTCTAAAGTTCTAGTCATTAAAATCACATCTCAATACTCTTTGCTATATCCTTGAATCACTTATATTCAGTTCAGTTCAGTTCAGTCGCTCAGTCGTGTCTGACTCTTTGCAACCCCATGAATCACAGCATGCCAGGCCTACCTGTACATCACCAACTCCCGGAGTTCCTTAGAGTAGACTAATTTTCTTCAGGCAATGAGCCATGGTAATTTGTGAGACAGCTTTTCTTTCTCTCTCACTTAGTTGAAGCTACAGATGTATCAACAATATTGTAAAACCAGCATTTTTGTTTATTTTGGTCTGTAATATTGCTTTTACATTTCACTATGAAACAGCAATGATTTTATAAGTAAAATGCAAGAAATAAGGGAGTATATTTGAGTTTATATTTTTTTCTTCTTACGTCAAAGTTCAAAACATTCATCTGGTTCATTCATTCCAGGGTAGAATAGATTTTTCTATCACTAACACACACCTAATTTTGAGTTTCTGAGAAAGGTGTTTTGGAGGCTCTCAATTTTTCCAGTGATCTTCAGCAGAAACTGAACTACAAGAATTATGTGAATTACTTTACCAAGGGTTTGTGTTTTTTTTAGTATTTTTAAAAGGGATTTAAATATTCAGTGGCACTGGGGAAACAACACTGGTTCTCAGCATTTGGAAAAATGTCCCTGAATCCACTAAAATGCAATTTCCTGACTACTGTGTTATGCTAAATAAATCAAGTCCTCTTGGTCTCAAACATCCATTTCTATAATTTGGGTGAAGCTGGGGCTGAAGGAGTAAAAACAGGCTGAGACTCGTCAGGAATTAATAGATTATCTTAAACTCCCACTTCCATGTTTCTTCATCAAGATGATGAATTTGGGTACCTTTGTTAGGAGCCCTAACATCTGAGTAGCCAGGATAGGCCTGAGACCTTGCTTAGGCCTAAGTTTCGATTTCCTGGAGACCGGGTGGAGGCTAAGTTCACAGAAACGCCTCCCTAAGAAAATCCCACTGGAGCCAAAAATAAGAAACTCCTCCCTAGAAAAGTCCCGCCTGTGCCAAAAATCAGGCCAATCAGAGGAAAACGGGAAATCCCCCAGAAAAACCCCCGCGCATGAACTGGCCAATGAGCTTCTGCGCGCACATGAACTGGCCAATGAGCTTCTGCCAGCTTGATTGTTTGAACAAAAATAGGTGCTTATGTAATCTGAGACTATAAAAACCGCTGTGACCTGGACTCAGGGCTCTTGTCTGCACTCCACTGCGCTGGAGGAGGCATGAGTCCTAGCTTGAGCTAGAAATAAACCCCATTCTTGCTTTTGCATTGCTGCGAGTGTCTTATTCTACCAGTTTGAGGGGACTGGACTCAGGGCATAACACCTTTCTTTACTTGCTAATACTCTGGTTGAAGTAGACAAATATACACTCCAGTAGGTCAACTTTGTTTGTTTAAGATTAAAAGAGTTTATTTATAGGAAACTGTACAAGTCATAATTGAAATGTTATATTAGAACTCTTTTACAATTATTTTTTTAAGCTCTCAAATCACATGGTTTATTGAATACTTCATAATTAAATTGTCTGTGATATGTATCCCTGCCTTCTTTAACGAAGACCTAGAAGGGTCAAATGCTTTCTTTATCTTATATAATACTCATAAAACCTTTATGTAGAAAAGACCATTCTTATCTCTACTGTTAAAGATACAGGCATTCATTTATTTGCCTGAGATCATGCAATCCCCACACGCACCTACAGCACAGACCCTGACATGTGGGCCCCAAATCTGGGTCTACTGGCCACCATGTGCTTGTCCTGCTACACATTTATTCTCTGAATTGTACTTGAAACTAAAATTGTCGTTTCTCTCTACAATTTTCCTCTTGTTCTCAGAATGAAAACTAAGAACTAAATTTCTTTTAAATGAAAGTTAAGACAAGATCTGAATATTCCTAATTTTGATCCAAAACCCAGATCACAAGCTACAGAATCTCTTTTTGTTAAATAATTTTCTTTTGGAATATGTATTTTTCACAGACTTCATGTTTATGATGATGATGTTACCCATCATGCCTCAAATAAAGAACTCTTTTTCCTCCCAGCTCTCAAAGAAAACTCCATGTGCAACTTTCCATGAAAACCATTTTGTTTAGGTTGAAATTAAGGGAGAGATGTCACTTCAGTTACTCCATATGAAATATTGCTGGGAGTTGACTGAGATTGCCAAGGTAGTGCCCAAGTTACTGAATGTGTGCATTTTAATAGTGGAAGTCATTTGTGGGAAGAAACTAAAAGTTTAGACTGGCAACTTCTGATAAATACACTAGAAAGCGATATGTGCTAATTTGGCCTCAGATGTCAGCTCCCGGTTGCTGTTTGGTTGATCCTCTAGATCTGCTTCCCAGCTGACCTCACTTTCTTGGGTGTGACACCTGGGGGGCTTCTCAAAGTCAAACTTGAAAACCCCACTGCTAACCTGTGTCCATGTGCCCTTCCCAAATGGCTTATTTTAGATTTCAACTCTTTAAATACATATGCAACAAATTTCTAAGTTACTCAATGCTCTGCTTCCCAAGAAAAATGCATCATGAAAATCATATTCCTTAGAGCAAAAGATATTTTACAATCAATTTGTTTGATTACAAGTCACTCTCTATCTTATATGTGGAGAGAGAGAGAGAGAGAGGAGAGAAAGAGATGAAGACATATTGACCTGGCCGGATGGCATTTTTACTTAGCACATGTAGGAAACCATGGCAAGTTGAGTCAGGCTTTGATTCGCAAAGCTACTAGTACTATTTAAGTTTCCATTATTGTCTCTGTGTTTTAAAATTCAAATTTTTCTTCCAGGGGAGAGGGTTTGGGGAATTGGGAAGAAGGAGGCTTGGAACTAAGAGCAGATTAATTGAGGAAGATGAGCTTTAGCAATCTTTGCAAGGGTGATGGCCTCGCCCAGAATTAATCCTGATCTCGCTGAGGAGTTTCAATTGTTATAGGCTCATCCCTTTTATTAATATGCCTTAAAACTGAGACTGAATATTGAAGGCTGTTACCAGGAAAATACTGTGCTTAAAGATGAGGTAGTACCCAGATATGGAAGCACCAAGTGTCTATCAACATACTGTGGACAAAGATGTGATATGTGTGTGTGTGTGTGTGTGTGTATGAATAATACCCAGACATAAAAAAATAAACTTTTGCCATTTGCAACAACATGAATGGACCTAAAGAGTATTACGCTTAATGAAATTAGTCAAAGACAAACATTGTATGTTATCACTTAAATGTGGAATCTAAAAAATCTCCTGTATTGCAAGCAGATTCTATACAGTCTAAGCCACCAGGGAATCCCAAAATTAAATAAATGTATATGCAAAACAGACTCATAGATACAGAAAACAAATGAGTGGATAGCAATGGGGAGAGGGAAGGTGGAAGAGGCAATATAAAGGTATGGAACGAAGATATACAAACTACGTATAAAATACTTAAGAAACATGGATATATTGTACACCACAGGGAAACAGTCATTATTTTGTAATAACTTTAAGTGGAATATAAATTATAAAAATACAGAATCACTATGCTGTACACCTAAAACTAATATAATACTGTAAGCCAACTATATATAGCTCAATTAAAGAGTAAGTACTTCTTAATGCTTTTGGGAAATGTAAATAAACTGCAATATTTGAAAACAAAAACAAGCAAAAATATATGGAAATGTGTGCAATATCTGTGTTTCTCCTGTATGATTTCTTAATCTGTATCATGATCCCCAAAGCTCCATGGAAAAGACAGAACGGGTGATCTAGAAGATGGGAGTCTAGTCCTGTGAGCCAGGGACGGCTCACTGATCACTCAGCAGATGCTTCTCCACCAATCTGGAGGAGGGCAGGGCAGCACACGGGTCTGGAATGAGGGAGAGGCACCCAACTACACAGTGTCAGCCTCTTTGTTCCCCAATCAGGCATCGAGCCACAGCAGGTGGAAACAACGTTCAGCATGCTAACGTCAGCGTGACCTAAGCTGCCTACACAGACATCACTCCTAATGGACATGTGGATCACACTTTGGGAAATAAAGGGATCAAAAAGAAGATAAACATCCCTCCAGGAAATCAGAGTATGTGTGTCTTTAAGTATGTAACCACTACTCATAACAGGAAGAATCAGGAAATGATGTCCATCAGTGAGGAAGTTGATAAACACATGAAGATAAATCCACATGTGAAAGTGAAAGTCACTCAGTCGTGTCCGACTCTTTGAGACACCATGGACTATACAGTCCATGGAATTCTCCAGGCCAGAATACTGGAGTAGGTAGCCTTTCCCTTCTCCAGGGGATCTTCCCAACCCAGGGATCGAACCCAGGTCTCCCGCGTTGCAGGCGGATTCTTTACCAGCTGAGCCACAAGGGAAGCCCAGAAATCCACATAATGGAATATTATATCCCATCCTAAAGAATGAACCAGGACAACATGCAAATATTAATATTTACAGATAAACCATTTCATTAAAAGGTTCACACGTATCAAATTGTTTTTGTACAATTTAACAGACTGCAATAATCATTAATAATAATAAAAATGAAATATCTACAGGTGCAATAAAACTATCTAAAAAAAGCAAGAAAATACAGCATACCAAATACTAAGTGTGGCTGAGGGGGCGCCAAGATACACACGGATTATTATCCTCGCCTTGGTGTCTGTTTCTGGTAGTTTCATGAGTGCTTATTACATTGTTTAAAGCAACTAAATAAAAGCAGGCTATGGCACCCAAACACAGGGTGGTGGTACCTGTTGGTGACATCATGGTCCCAAATTAGTATGAGGATACAGAAGAGCCAGGCAATAAATGAAGCTTAGGACCAGGGTCAGATCACAGTGGGTCGGCTGAGTGCACGGACCCACCCAGTGGATTTTCCAAGATCCCAAATGTATAATTAGCCTGAACATCCCTATAAGTTGACACAGCTGACACAGATAGCACCTGACGTGTAGGGCAAGAACTGCCATGGTTGGGAAGAACAAGTGGAAGCTTCTGAAATGGCTCCAAGCTTTAAGCAAAGGAAACAAAGAAAAAAAAAAGAAAGCAGGATATGGGTGGAATAATAAAAAGATTATGCCATGAAACAAATACTGTGATGAATACAATTCTGTGCACCTCAGAGAGGCAGCACAGACATACAGAGAGATAGATGGGTGTCTATATGTGTATAGAGGGAGAAGAAATCCTGAAATAAATGCAATCAGCATGAAATACAGATAGACTGACCTGTTTCCTACTTTAAAAGTTATGCATCTGCAAAGGTCCAACCAGTGTTTTGACATCTATATCAGTTGTGATTTCACTGGGCCATGCAGTTCATTTGCAGTTGATGACCAGGATTCTACCAGCTTTTTGTTTAAAGATGATTTAAGAACATCTTTCTTCACATTAATTACTGTTGGCTCAGACAGTAAAGACTCTGCTTGCAACGCAGAAGACCTGGGTTTGATCCCTAGGTTAGGAAGATCCTTTGGAAAAGCGAATGACTACCCATTCCAGTATCTTTGCCTGGAGGATTCCACGGACAGAGGAGCCTGCTGGGCTACAGTCCAGGAGGTTGTACTGAGTCAGACATGGTTGAGGGACTAACACTTTCACTTTCTTCACAATACAGTACCACGTACACTCTTAAATACTATTTACGTTTTTGCCAAAAGCAAACTACAATCCACTTCACCATAATTATCACCCTGACCTTTTCCTCTTTTACAATTAATTTCTTTAGACCTCTGCTACTGACTCCCTGCTATGAATGAAGACAAAATTAGTTCAGTTCCATGTTTCACTACTCCCGTTCTCCTTCACCTGCAATTTCAATTCTCAAGTCATAGAGGATGGATTATTTTTAGCACAGTGGTACAGAATAAACTTTCATTTAATAATAGAAAATACAGCAAAACCCCTACAGGTGGTGTCAGGATCACTGAAATGGATCTAACTCTGGCCTTTCTGCATCACAGGGCACAGAACGGTACTCCTGTTGCTGCTATAAATACATTTCCCTATAAATGCAGTCTGTGGGTTGGAATGTGTGCTACCTGGTCACCTACCCTTGCTTGCTCAACAGTGCTTGCTGAGAGTGAAAGCTCTGGAATAAATCTAGCAGGTTGGAATCCTGGCCCCATGGTTTCATATCCATTAAAACTTGCGAAGGTTACGTAAGACTCTCTGTGTCTCAGTTTCTTCTGCTGTAAAGCGAGTTGATAATAGTAACCAGGGCTTCCTCGATGGTTCAGTGATAAAGAATACGCCTGCTAATGTAGGAGACACCGGTTCAATCCTTGACATGCAAAGATCTCATACGCCACAGAGCACCTAAACCCGGGGTCTAGAGCCCAAGAGCTGCAACAACTGAAGCTCACAGGCCCCAGAGCCGGCTCTTCACAACACAAGAAGCCCCTGCAATAAGCCCACCCACAAGCCACAACTAGAGAGCAGCCCCTGCTCGCCGCCAACTAGAGAAAAGCCCTGGCAGCAACGAAGACCCAGTACAGCCAAAAATAAATAAATAAAAAACTTAAAAAAAAACAGTAACCAAACTCACAGCACTGTATTATGACTTAATAAGAAAACCTATGCAAAGTGGTTTAAGTGTAGCTGAGAGCACATTAAGTGTTCCATAAATATTAGTTTTTATTAATGCTATTTTGGTGCATTACTTACAGGCAGATGCAAACAAAAAATTACTTATAAAGCAAAATAAAAAGTGCTTATTTGTTATGAGAGCAGAAAGTAGGTTTGGGTTTAGGAGCCCGGTCTTTCTTATTTAAGGGAGTCAAGTGAAATTGAAAGTTGCACAGTTGTGTCTGATTCTTTGTGACCCCATGGACTATACAGTCCATAGAATTCTCTAGGCCAGAATACCGGAGTGGGTAGCCTATCCCTTCTCCAGCGGATCTTCCTGACCCAGGAATAGAACCGAGGTCTCCTGCATTGCAGACGGATTCTTTAAGAGGGAGTTGGTTTATATTTTAACTACAGGGCTGCAAATTATTTTTTAAGAAGATTTAAAAGATGATAGCTTTGTGTTTTTAAATTAATGACCTAAAACATTTCCCAAAATTTATAGTTCTCTTACTTGAATCTCAATTTTTAATATGTAGTGTTCTTTTTGGGAAATAGTCAATCAGCTTATTTATTATTTATTTTAAAGTTAATATACTTTTGGAAATATGAGAAAAGCAAGTGCTTTTCAGTTTAGCACAGACGTTTATTTTCCATGGTTTATCAAAGCAGAGTTGGAACAGCCACTAATGACACTGTGCCAACAACTTTCATGAGTTTCATGAGTATAAATAAATATATTTGTTGTCAGAAATCCCAAACAACTAAATGCTGTGGTAATGGAACAAAGCTGAAGACTCTTCAGAATAAATTGCAAACAACTATTTGACATGTGAAGGGCCATTGAAGGGAAACTTTCCAATATAATGATGCTATTTTTCTGCCTTCAATTTAAGCCAGGAAAGAATAACTCAAGGAATGTCAGAGAAGGTATAGTCTGGAAGAGGGGATCATGTAAGGACATCTGGTACCTAGTTGTGCTTATCCAAGTGGACTGAAGTTCAAATTAACATTTTTTGTTATATAAAAAAAATGTGGACAGTCCTCTGACATACCCTTTCATATTATATTGATGTGTTCTACTTTTCTTAATTTAAATTAGATAGATTCAGATGAATAAATCTTTGAAAAGAGTAAATAACTGAAACAACCTTCTTTTTGGATGTGAATAGTTTACCACGATATCTTTTCCTAAGTTTGTCCTTTGAATTACAACCGAAGTAAAATAAGTTTATTAAGGAAGTGGAAAAAATCAGATAAAGGAAAACTTCCCATGATGAAGATCACTGGCCTCTTTCCAAATACAATCTCAACTCTGGCCCCATATTTTCTTTGCATTTGGACATTCAACCCAAGTAAAAGAACTTAACTTACTATATACCCTGTTCCCAATGAATCAGTGTAGCTTACAATATATCAAGAACTGTTTCAGGCTCTATAATAAATGAAATTTATCAGCATGAAATAAGACAGAGTTTTTGTCCTCAATGACCTTACTCAAGTGTTGAAGTGAGATGGTCAATAAACAAGTAACACACAAAATCAATAAGACAATTCCTCAAAGTTATTAAGCTGACTTTGCAGTTTCTTGTTAATACTAACACCATTTTCCTAATCACAGGAAAATGTGATGGAGTCACCTTTCTTATTTCTGAATAGATCTAGTAACTCACAGATTAGAAAAGATTTCTTTGGAGAATTTCACTGCCATATGAACAGAAATATAAAATGTGCTACAACAGAAATAGGAAGGGCATCATTTAAAACTAAATCTTTTAGTTCTATTATATTTTAACATTCATTGTAATCCATACAAAAATGAAAATATCTTACCTTCAACAGTTGGTTAAAAGTAATTGCTATCACTGTATTTTTATTTAGAATAAACACTAACTTTAAATTTATGGCAACACTTTTTACATTGATACTATATAAAATGACTATAATTTAAAACCTGTAATGAGTGTAACAACAGTTTGCAGTCTTCCCAGATGCATTATACCACCAATTACATTAAATAAATTTATGTAAGGAAATACCACTTGTTCTTTTACATAAAGAAAGAGTATAACCCAAAGAAAATTGATAATAGTCACTTTCAAGACCTATCCAAATAAATATGACTTAGACACAAAGTCAAGGCTTCATAAAACCTTTAGTTTTCAGATTCTAATCACCACTTCTTCTAATTCTGCTATTCCCCACCAGTCCCAAACATTAAATCATATAATTTTTTCTGGGCATTGGTTAAATAGATGTGGCTGCCTGGGCAGGAAATCAGGAAGGAGACGACTGGATTCAGGGCTCCGGGTGGTGCCTCCATTACATCAATAGCCCCCTTTCCTAAAGAACATAGACAAGTGTGAATAAAGAGTTGCAGTGTCTTTAGCCAAACTCTGTCTTGGCTCTACATGTTGTTTTGATGAAATGTGATGTAGAAAATGCTCATTCCGTTTTCAACTAAGAAGTAATACATTGTTGGATGATTAATGGAACTGTCAAAACCACTCTCATCAGTTGGTGGCTGTACCTTCTCACCTATAATCAAACTCTCTCTTTGTTCCTAAGTCCACCACCCTTGGATCTAGTTTGTATATGACTCCAGAAGTAAAAAAGTAAAGAGGTGGGGTGATAAAAGGTTGAGCAAGAGAATCAACCCCAAAAGAGGGGGCAAGAAAAATACAGAACATAGCAAGGAAAGAGTGGTTCAACCCAGACTCCTGCAGATCCCTAACTCTCTAGTCCAGTTCTTTGTGTGCTCACGCTCTACTTCTATCTAGGAAATAGTTCCTCTTCCTATCCGTCCTCCATCATTATACTCTAGATTTTACTTTCCCCACATTTTTGTTGACAGAGAGGGACACAGTTTTTATAACCAAGTAACAGAAAGAGACATTACTTTGTCAACAAAGGTCCGTCTAGTCAAGGCTATGGTTTTTCCAGTGGTCATGTATGGATGTGAGAGTTGGACTATAATGAAAGCTGAGCACAGAAGAATTGATGCTTTTGAACTGTGGTGTTGAAGAAGACTCTTGAGAGTCCTTTGGACTGCAAGGAGATCCAACCAGTCCATCCTAAAGGAAATGAGTCCTGAATATTCACTGGAAGGACTGATGCTGAAGCTGAAACTCCAATACTTTGGCCACCTGATGCAAAGAGCTGATTCATTTGAAAAGACCCTGATGCTGGGAAAGACTGAGGGCAGACATGGGTTTGGGTGTACTACGGGAGTTGGTGATGGACAGGGAGGCCTGGCGTGCTGCAGTTCATGGGGTTGCAAAGAGTCGGACATGACTGAGCAACTGAACTGAACTGAAACGATCCCAAATACTGCCTTTTGGAAAGGGTAAAATACCAAAAGACTTAATTATATATACCAGGTATTGAAGGTAAAAGGTCTAAATGAACTTGTGATAATATTTTCACCAGAAGCAATTACGATATATGTTTGGCACTACTGAATCAAAAAAAATAAAAAAAGCTCTCAGTTAATATCCTAGTAGGCATAAGGAATAAGTTCAGATTACTGAATTTTCCATATATATTTTTCTACCTCAGAAACATTAGACTGGCAAAAACTCCAAAATAATTTTTTTGAACTCTGAATAGATAAAAACACTTATGTAACAAAATGAGAAAAGATATACTCTATTAAAGCTTTTAGAAAATGAGTTCAGTTAACAATAAATTGATTTAAGTAATAACTGAAAAGACAAACATTATACTTTAATACTACCAGAAGCATCATAATTTTCTAAACCTTTACATTAATTAAAACTAGACACACTTAAAAGCTTCCTGAATTTCATAATTTTGATAAAGTTTTCAAAGTACATTTAACAAGTGAATTTATTCTATTTGAGGAATGCTGATAAAATTTATATTTCAATATTACAGTCCCAAACTCATATTCCAGAAAAGTATTAGTTTTTTTTAAAGATCTTTACTTGACTAAGCTATTTTCTAGGAGATTACCTGCTGTGATAATTTCCAAACCCTCCTTGAGTCAATTATGCTTATGTTTTATTAGATGGTCAGTTATGCACAATATCCAATACAAAACTTACAGTCTTTATTTTATAACATATGACAGAGTACCTCTAATGCATTGCTTTAATATATTCCACTTGAACTTATCTTTACCTAATTTTAATGTTTGATATAATTTCATAAGTGAGATAGAAAACTATTAAGGAAAAATAAAAACTGTTGGATTGCTACCATTCTCACTACAATATAGAAACTGAGATAAACCAAATGTGAAATGATACTGGTTCTTTTTTCCAAATGAAACCCATTAAATATACAAATCAACACAAAACTACTCTAAGGTTATTCCTTCACGTTCATATTAAAATAAATCATCATAATTGTGATTAAATTCTCCAAAACTCAAAACAAAGTCATATTTTTCTCAGATTCAGAGTCAGACATGTCCCTTGAAAGGGAGATACTCACCTTCACATTTCTGAGTAGTTTCACTCTGCTTGTGACCAGCAGGACATTTGCATTCAAAAGAGCCCACTGTATTGATACAGTTTCCTCCCTGGCATATCCCAGGAATAGCCTGGCATTCATCAACATCTGTAAGAAGAAAGTATTTTCGATATAGATACCACTAATTTTCAGAATATTTATCTACACATGCGTATTTTTTTAATGTATAGCAGAAATCCACTTGTTCTCAACGGAATAGTTTGAGGGGAGTCAGGATCCTTTTGTATGCATGCATTTTAATTTAGGTAAATGGTATATGTTAAAGACCTCATTTTGTCTCTTGGTTTTGACTTTAGAATTTTGTTTCTAAAATCCATCCATACTGTTTTGTGGACAACCAATCCCTTGCTTTGATTTGCTGCAGAAGGCTTCCTTTTATTTTTAATTGGAATATAATTGCTTTACAATGTTGTTTTAGTATCTGCTTGAGCCTCCCTCCCTACTCGCCTCCCCCACTTTACCCCATCCCTCTAGGTTTCTCCGAGCACCAAGCTGAGCTCCCTGTGTTATACAGCAGTTTCCCACTAGCTGTTTTACACGCATATGTCAAGGCTACTTCCTCAATCTGTCCACTCTCCTGGTGATGAATATTCAGCATCCTCTAACTTTTCATCACCTCAGGAGAACAAACATATAATCTGAAAAGACTTATATCTATTAAAGTAATTTAAGTCTTAGTTTCAAATCTTTGCCCGAAGAAAATTTCAGGTCTAGGTGGCTTTGCTGTTAAATTCTTTCGAACACTGAAGAAAGAAACATACACAAAGCCACACAGAAAAGAGGAGAGAGGACACTGCCCAACCCATTTCACTGAGTTGGCATCACCCTGAAGTCAAAGCCAGACGAAGAACTTATATAAGAAGGAATTGATATAAGGAGGAAAACAAGAAGAATAACGTCTTTTGGGGATGAGTATACAAAAATTATTAGCAAGTCAACTTTAGCAGTATATAAAATATAGAAACCTTTAGCAATATATAAAAAGTTAATATATCATGACTAAGTAAAACGTTTATTCCAGGAATTTAAGGTTTCCACATTCAAACATAAATCAATTCATCAAACATTAAGGAAGAGACAACATTGAATTATCTCCTGGATGTGAAAAAAGCAACAGCAAAGTTCTATTCATGATCACTAATAGATTTTTTAAAATCTCAGTAAGCCAGAAATACAAGGCAATGTCTTCCACCTGATAAAGACTCTATATAAAAAAACTACAGCTAACACATTATAGGAGATTGGGAAAATTTTCTTTATTTAGAGTTTCTGAGTCTTTCATTTTATATCTAAATTCACCTTAATTTCTGTGTAAAAAGTAATTCAGTATATTGTTATGATGAACATGGTATATAACAGGGCATACAATATATAAGCTTATGCAGATTTACATTAGCTATCCAAATTGACAGCCCAACATAACAGATTTATTAATATTATATCTTTATATAACAATTGATATATTCATTGTAAGAAACATTAAAGATGCAGAAAAACAGAAAATCAAGAGATAACCATTTATACATTAGTAGTCTGTTCTTTCAGAATTATTCACACACAAATTCAGAGTGGTGGTCTGTTAATTTAATCAGAGTAAGATCACACTATATGTGTTGTTTTGCCTCTTACCGTTTTCCATTAAAATATTTCATTGATACATTTCTATGTCAGTGTATATTGATTTATCCTGTTATTTTTTGGTAAACCCACAAATTTGGTATATCTTACTGTGTAAACTGGGGCTTCCCCAGTGGCTTAGCAGTAAAGACTCCATCTGCAATGCAGGAGACTCAGGAGACAAGGGTTTGATCCCTGGGTTGGGAATATCCCCGAGGAAATGACAACCCACTCCAGTATTCGTGCCTGGAAAATCCCATGGACAGAGGAACCCTGCAGGCTACAGTGCACAGGGTCGCAAAAGAATCGGACACAGTTGGGCACAGCACACAAAATATTTTTATCCTGAGATGAAAATAGTTATCACTGTCTTTTTAAAGGATATCTGATCCAAACAAAAAGCAACTAAAATGAATTATATGACAAGAAGTTTATATACTGAACAGTTTAATTTACAAGATTTCAAACTGCATTATTTTAAAAATGTACTACATTTCTAGCCTCATTACAGTGTGGTAAAAAACATTCATATAAACCACTTTTTTCCTGGTAGATAAATCAGAGAAAGAATTATTTGGTATAAAATGAAAAATGAGGCCAAACCTATAAATCCCTTAATACTGTTCATTAAAAACTTTGACTACATATTTAGTAGATTCAGGAATTTTTCAAAGGAAAAAGCATTCTGACTTTACAGGGTTTATTTTATAATTGCCTGAAAAGTACTTTTCCTAGAAAAAATAAATAGAACTTTTATTTTTGAAATATCCTACGCAGCTATACAGAATTAATTTCTTTTAGGGAGATTATTAATCACTAAAATAAAAAAGAAAGCTTTAAAGAGATCTTATTGAATAATTAACAGGAACCTAGAAGCACACACAAGTGCTCCCTATAAAAAACAAAAGTAGCAAGCCTCAGACTTTCAAATTATGCAAGAGTTTCTGCATCTTCCAAGCTAGCATAAGGAACCACTAATGTCTGATGGGTTTTCCACTGTGCAAATTATACAGATGTGTTTCTGTTCTTCCCTTCAATTCAGGCAGAGGCTTATTATTCCTTTAAATGCTGGATAACTTCAAATCACATATAAGAATTTTACAGAATAAAATTAAATCTTTTGAAACTTAAACCTTACACAATCACTTCAGTCTGTGTCTACTAAGGTTATAAATAATGTGACAAAGCAATAGTAATTCTAGTTTACGAACTCGGTTATTCTCCAACTTCTCCAAATAAACTTGCCTTAAGAGATAATAAACTGATTTTATTATATAAATTAGTATTAGATGGTATATTATTTTTAGCTGCCATTAAAAAGTGAAAAATATGTTCCAGCACTACAGGCATATAAAAATGGTTCATTTAATTTATATCTGTGGGAACTAAGGACCAATTTCTATTACTGTACTAATAGTGCCTGATTTTTTAACTTGGTCTGTCCCCAAATAAGATTCACTTTTAAAATGTAAGTTATTTCTACACCCCGTAGATATTCATACACACTACTTGTATTTCTACAAAAACAAATGCCAGTCTTTAAGTACAGCAGTTGAAAAATAGTCCTGTCTCTATCTGGGGCCTAAGACATACAGGCTGTCTTGGCAACTGTTCAGTGTGGTTTGATTCGGCCAGAATATCTATTCATGCGTTCACAAAATTCCAATGCTGAATAAATGATCATCCCAGTGAGTAAATATCAGTAACTTACTACCTGACTTCAAACTTGAAATAAAAAAAACAGAGCATGGTTCTGCCTCAATCCTTTGTCTCAACAAATGTCATCATTGTTTATCCCAATGTCAAAATCAGAAACCTAAGAGAGAAACTGGGCATCCTCTCACTTGTCTCACTTCTTCCCATCAGTAACAAGTGCTTGCTTCCCAAATATATCTCAAATTGGCTCTCTGCCTCTACTCTGGTCTCAAGCTTCAGCATATATCACCTGTACTGTCACAGGAAACTTCGTTTTTTTTTTCTTCCACTCTGGTCCCCCCAGAGTTGATTCTTTGCAGAGCACCTAAAATACTTCTATTTACAAAAATATGTCTGTAGACCCTGTCACACTGTTTTCTGGTCTATGAGTTGCTCAAGAGAAGCTTGAGACCCGTTAGGGTATTCCCTTTAAGAAAGATACTTGCTCATTCTGCCCACAAGATTCTCCTTTATCTTCTCTCTCTTCGTGAACTGCTATACCTTCCAAACTGCACACTGAAACTTCTATTTTAGAAAATTTTTCTGTTGTTTTCAGTTCAATGCTTCAGCTTTCTTTACCACCTTTCTGCTTCTTTACAATCATTAATTGTCTTCTGACATTTCACTTTGTGATTTTTCTCAAGCTTATCAATCTTTGTTATGATTTTTTTCAGTTTTGTGTTAAGTCTGTATGTGTATATGTAATATTTGCCTATCATTAGGTAAAGTTTTTATTCCTTCAGTTTCTTTCTTGAGTATGATCAGTATGCACTACGCATCTCTGATTGTCTTTACTGAACTCTTAGAATGCTTCTTCGAGCGCCTGTTAAGAGTAGAAGCACATTATTTTTCATTTCCATGAGATAAAAGAGTACATGAAATTTGTGTTCATTTAGATAATTCTTCCATGAAGCATGTTCTTCTATCTTTTCCTCATGTTCTTTCTCTCTTTTTTTCAGTTTTCACATGTAAGCCTTTACTCTTTAGTACTAATCTTTAAATGGAGTCATTTTCTGCTGAAGCAAGAGTAGAGAGTGCTAAGAAGAATCAGGTGGATTTGAAAACTTATACAAGGAATATTGCCTGCAGTAGCTTCTTATCAAACTCTCTGCACTTTTTAAAAAATTTTAATTTTGCACTATCTGAAAATCTCAAAGACCCAAAGTCAAGTATTAATCTTAAATAAAATCTCCTTCTAATTAGAGTGAACTTGTAAGTCAGTAAAGATTTAAAAAGAACTTAACTGTAAAATAATAATAATAATATATGCAAGTGACAGTTCATGACATATTTATTTGAAGTTTATAAATATTCTTGAAAAACAGCTTAATGCCACTTTTTTATGTCTTTAATTTACTCATTTTATACTAGCTTAAATTTTAAGGCCTATGGGAGGCAACTTTGGTTCCTTTGTGTTTAATAAAATGAAGAATATACAAGCCTAAACGTAGATTAGACTTAGGCTTATGGACTAGAACATAAACGCTCTCAACATGGGAGGCACAACACCCTAGGAAGGGGTTTCTTCTGACACCGCTTATTTAAGTCCACAAAGTCATGACAGTAACAGTGAAAAGTAAAAAAAAAAAAACAAAAAACAGTGTAATGTTTTTTTAATTATCATTTTAATTTCATATTGGATCTCATTTTTCACAGTTACTGTTTTGATTATAAGATCCCCTTTCATTCCCTCCTAGGCTACAGATAAAGTAATTCACTAATTGCATCAGTTACAGAATAGTATTAAATTTAGAACTTCAGCAATGTCCTCTCTTGGCTAATATAAACCGTATTTTAAAACTAACATTAAGCTATTTACTGTTATCATCTACACAGCTAAATGTTTTCAACTCTACAAAAATTTTCAACTACCCTTTAAAAAAGATCACTATTATAAAAAAATATGACATGTATCATGTTTTATTGTTTTATTGTTTCCCATTCTATTACCTTCCAAATTAATTTGGCAGAGTATTTGGGAAACAGTCTAGGAATTTAAAGGGGAAAATGAAATCACAGTAAGATGTAGTCTTAAAATAGCCTGAACTGAAGATTAGTGTTTAATTGAGAGCCTTCTGACGATGCCATGATTTTGAAATAAAGCAGAACTTGTTTTTCCAGACATTTTAACCATGTGGCAAATTTCATTTTGCTCCTGTAGCTGTATTAATCCATTATATTTTTAGGCAAATGGAGCCCAAAACTTATCTTTGCTGCATAAACAAAATCAAACAAATAAGCTTTCAGACATTACTCAATCCTGAAGGACATTCAGGAAGTTTGAGATCAGATGACACATTTTCCATAATTGTGTTCAGAAAAACTAGGCCTCTTTGACAAAATATCAATGTTAAAAAGTCTAACTACAAATACAAAAGATGAGGAGAGTCAGTAATTTGTGATTTTTTTTTTTTTTGGTAGAAATTAAGGGCTTTTTTCAACCAGGACTATTTCTATGAAATAGTGGTTTTTGAAAGTATTTTAATATCATTTCTATTTATTAATTCAAAAGGTATTTACTGAGTATCTGCTGCATGTTAACACTATTCTAAATGCCTCAGAAACATTAATGAATAAAACAGATTTTTAGCCAAATGGAGCTTACATTCTAGTTGGGAGAGAGTAAAAGCAAGAAGGGGCTTAACCTGGTGGCTCAGAAGGTAAAGAATCTGCCTGCCAATGTAGAAGACACAGGTTTGATCCCTGGGTCAGGAAGATGCCCTGGAGAAGGGAATAGAAACCACGCCAGTATTCTTGCCTGGAGAATTCCCTGTACAGAAGAGCCTGGTGGGCTACAGTCCATGGGGTCGCAAAGAGTCGGACACGGCTGAGGAACTAACAACTTCACTTTCACAAGCAATAAAGACAATAAACAGGCAAGTACATTAGAAGGTGAAAAGTGCCAGAGAATAAACAAAACTTTTTACTCTAGTAAATCCAGTCAGTGTTAATCTAGTAGATCAATACAGTATTTTATCTTTAATAGTAATCTATTAAATTATATAAATTATACAGTAATCTATATCTAATCTAGGAATTCTATGTAGTACAGTAAATAAATATACTTTATATTAATAGCATAATATATATTCTGTAGAAAAAAATGTTGCTTTATCAGGAACTCTATATATAATCATACCATTAGTCATATCAATGATTTAGAATTTTATTATCCACTGTAAACAACATATTAAAAATGATATTTAACTTGATTTTCATATTTGTTGTGGTTGGTACTAATTCAAGAGACAAAGCATTCACAAAACCATTCTAAGGCCACAGTTGAAAAGGCTCTTACATGAAATTAAATATAAAGCTGATAATTTGTTGGGTTATATGGTCACCCTTGTGGCTTCCTAGATGGGAGAGTGGTAAAGAATCTGCCTGTCAATACAGGAGACTCAAGAGATGCAGGTTTAATTTCAGGGTCAGGAAGACTCCCTGGAGGAGGAAATGGCAACCACTTCAGTATTCTTGTCTGGGAAATCAAACGGACAGAGAAGCTTGGCGGGCTACAATCCACGGGGTCACAAAAGAGTCGGAGAGGACTTAGCAACTAGAAAACAACAGGGTCATCTATCTTTTGGGTATCCCTGTAGTTCTGACAGCAAAAGAGACATAGGTGTATAGAACAGTCTTTGGGACTCTGTGGGAGAGGGTGAAGGTGGGGTGATTTGGGAGAATGGCATTGTAGCATGTATATTATCATATGTAAAATGAATCACCAGTCCAGGTTCGACGCATGATACAGGATGCTTGGGGCTGGTGCACGGGGATGACCTGGAGGGAGGACATGGGGAAGAGGGAGGTGGGAAGGGGGTTCAAGAAAGGGAACACATGTATACCCGGGGCGGATTCGTGTCAATGTATGGCAAAACCAACCAATATATTAATGTAAAGTAATTTGCCTCCAATTAAAAAAAAATGAAAAGAGTTTAGATGCAGACCATTTTTAAAACTCCGTTTTATAAAACTACAAAACTAAGAAAAATCTTTGGAGGCCACTGTCAGAAATACACTTCCCAAATCATGCAGAGCACTCAGATTTGATAATTCGATGGATTGAGGTTATGTACAGGCTCTTCAATCTACCAATTCTCATTTGGGGTTTGGATGGACACTGGCCTGTCTTCCCGCAATATACCATTTACATGGGCTGGATAAACAACCTCTCTTACCTCTGACACTTGTTCAGAGTCAGTCAGTCATGTCCGACTCTTTGGGACCCCATGCCGCAGCACGACAGGCCACCCTGTTCATCACCAACTCCCGGAGTTCACCAAAATCCATTTCCATTGAGTTGGTGATGCCATCCAGCCATCTCATTCTCTGTCGTCCCCGTCTCCTCCTGCCTTCAATCTTTCCCAGCATCAGGGTCTTCTCAAATGAGTCAGCTCTTCGCATCAGGTGGCCAAAGTATTGGAGTTTCAGCTTCAACATCAGTCTCACCAATGAACACCCAGGACTGATCTCCTTTAGAATGAACTGGTTGGATCTTCTTACAGGCCAAGGGACTCTCAAGAGTCTTCTCCAACACCACAGTTCAAAACCATCAATTCTTCCGTGCTCAGCTTTCTTTACAGTCCAGTTCTCACATCCATACATGACCAGTGGAAAAACCATAGCCTTGACTAGACGGACCTTTGTTGGCAAAGTAATGTCTCTGCTTTTTAATATGCTGTCTAGGTTGGTCATAACTTTCCTTCCAAGGAGTAAGTGTCTTTTAATTTCATGGCTGCAATCAGCATCCGCAGTGATTTTGGAGCCCAGAAAAATAAAGTTAGGCACTGTTTCCACTATTTCCCCATCTATTTGCCATGAAGTGATGGGACCAGATGCCATGATTTTAGTTTTCTGAATGTTGAGCTTTAAGCCAACTTTTTCACTCTCCTCTTTCATTTTCATCAAGAGGCTCTTCAGTTCTTCTTCACTTTCTGCCATAAGGGTGGTGTCATCTGCATATCTGACGCTACTGATATTTTTCCCAGAAATCTTGATTCCAGCTTGTGCTTCTTCCAGCCCAGCATTTCTCATGAGGTACTCTGCATATAAGTTAAATAAGCAGGGTGACAATATACTGCCTTGATGCACTCCTTTTCCTATTTGGAACCAGTCTGTTGTTCCATGTCCAGTTCTGTTTTTTTTTTTTTAAGTAATTAATTTATTTTTTATTGGAGGCAAATTATTTTACAATATTATATTGGTTGGTTTTGCCATATATTGACATGAATTCACCCCGGGTTTACCCTGACCTGCATACAGGTTTCTCAAGAGGCAGGTCTAGGTGGTCTGGTATTCCCATCTCTTTCAGAATTTTCCACAGTTTGTGGTGATCCACACAGTCAAAGGCTTTGGACTTTGTTTTTCTGAAACTCTCTTGCTTTCGATGATCAGCAGATGTTGGCAATTTGATCTCTGGTTCCTCTGCCTTTCCTAAAACCAGCTTGAACATCTGGAAGTTCACGGTTCAAGTATTGCTGAAGCCTGGCTTGGAGAATTTTGAGCAGGACTTTACCAGCGTGTGAGATGAGTGCAATTGTGTGGTAGTTTGAGCATTCTTTGGCATTGCCTTTCTTTGGGGTTGGAATGAAAACTGACCTTTCCCAGTCCTATGGACACTGCTGAGTTTTCCAAATTTGCTGGCATATTGAGTGCAGCACTTTCACAGCATCATCTTTCAGGAGTTAAAATAGCTCAACTGGAATTCCATCACCTCCACTAGCTTTGTTCATTGTCATGCTTCCTAAGGCCCACTTGACTTCACATTCCAAGATGTCTGGCTCTAGGTCAGTGATCACACCATCGTGATTATCTGGGTCGTGAAGATCTTTTTTAGTATAGTAGTTTTGTGTATTCTTGCCACCTCTTCTTAATATCTTCTGCTTCTGTTAGGTCCATACCATTTCTGTCTTTTATCGAGCCCATCTTTGAATGAAATGTTCCCTTGGTATCTCTAATTATCTTGAGGAGATCTCTAGTCTTTCCCATTCTATTGTTTTCCTCTATTTCTTTGCATTGATCACTGAGGAAGGCTTTTTTCTCTCTCCTTGCTATTCTTTGGAACTCTGCATTCAAATGGGTGTATCTTTCCTTTTCTCCTTTGCTTTTCACGTCCCTTCTTTTCACAGCTATTTGTAAGGCCTCCTCAGACAGCCATTTTGCTTTTTTGCATTTCTTTTTCTTGAGGATGGTCTTGATTCCTGTCTTTTGTACAGCAGAACCTCCACCCATTGTTCATCAGGCACTCTGTCTGTCAGATCTAGTCCCTTTAATCTATTTCTCACTTCCACTGTATAGTCATAAAGGATGTGATTTAGGTCATACCTGAATGGTCTAGTGGTTTTCTCCACTTTCTTCAATTTCAGTCTGAATTTGGCAATAAGGAGTTCATGATCTGAGCCACAGTCAGCTCCCAGTTTTGTTTTTGCTGACTGTCTAGGGCTTCTCCATCTTTGGCTGCTGACACTGGTTACTAACATCAATTTGAAAGATTTCACATCTAACTTTGTATATGATTTAAATGTAACAAAATCTAACTAACTCCCATGTCTTATAATGAATAACATCATTTCTGTGAATAATAGAAAAGTACTTACCACTTTTCTTTCACCCTATTACCTCTTGACAGCTCATGACAGCACCCTGTTCCAAGCTTTAAAAATGCACTTAATCTATATATCAGAGAAGTTGTTAAGAAGACTAAGAATCATGGTGGATGAAAATTAATTAATTATTCAGTAAGTATATGACAATTTCCACTATTTGGTTGCAGCATCCTCAGGGCCCGGATCTACTCCTGATACATATACGTCAGGATGTGGTTGGGAAGATTATCTGGAGATAAGATTGTAACCAACTGATTAATAAGCTCAGAAGTAACTGCAATCATGGTTGGGGTTACTGCTTTGTCTCTGAAGACACTGTTGATAATCTCAGATGGCTCACTTTTTCCTTGTCACCTGAGTTCGGGTTCTCATATCTTTAATGAGATGGGAAAGACAGAAAAAACGTGTCCCCCGGGTATTTACATATGCATAGTTTGAGGGGCTGTAATAGGGAACATGTAACGCCATCTGGATGAAGATATGGAATGACTTATCTTCTGATTGTATTAAATATTTTTTAAATTTCCCCCAATTTTTCATATCTCTCTTCTCCTTTTCTGTCAGTTAACAATAATTTGCTAAGTGGCCAGAAGATAAGCCATCTGTAGTCAGGCCCCTCTTGGAAACAGCTTTGGGTTAAAGGCTCCCATCCACCGAGGCAGATCCCCTCAGTGCAGTGAAAGGAGCCCAGACAACTGGGTGGGTGATTCAGTGTATATGGGCTGAAGGCTCACTCACCTTGGCAAGCTCCAGTGCGTATGTTGGGGATGAAGCCCCGTCGGCAGGGCTGAGGCTGGGCTGGACACATCTCGCAGGGGTGGCCCCAGGCCCGTCCAATGGTGGCACAGCACAGAGTCTTCGTACACACAATGCCTGTAAGCTGCCCCTGGCACATCTGGTTGTTGACCTGAGTGAAACACGGACCTGTCCTATAATCTAGAAGGGGAAAGAAGGCAGAGAGGTTTTATAGTCACACACCAATCTCAAAACTAGCACCTACAAATACATAAAACAAGAGACTTTCTTCCAATCAAAATGCTGAATGACAAAAGGCCAGAGAATTTCATTGTGAAAACTCAGAATTTGTCGAGAATGAGAAGTGCCTTACAAGACTTCAATGTATTCTACCCTAGACATTGTAAATAGGTGGCTCAAGGGCTGTGTCTGGGACACAGATGTGTTTTCTTGGCCCATCTAATGTTTTAAAATGAATAGCCAACATTGTAAACTGGGAAATTTCACATGAAATTTCTATTTCTGGCTTTTCTTAAAAAGTTGGATGTCCTTGCCATGCTAGGCCTGTCACGTTGCAGGGCAGTGGTGAAGAGTCCCCTCTATGACACCACAGCCCGGCCACCCAGCCCTCTCCACTCATTGGGTTTCCCCACCTGTGCCCTGATGGCACCTGCAATGACTCCTCTGTACCTGTCAATATTCTGAAGTCCAGAAAAAAGTTCAGAAAATCAAAATAGAACCAATGAAGACACACCCTTCCATACCGCATATGGTCTAGATTGATTATAATCATTTTGTACTAACTGTTTGGTTTCTGTTTCCTTGTCAGTCTGTTTAGTTCTCTGTGTAGCTCACCTAGAAAGATGGTACTAATGAGGCCCATGATCATGGATTCCTTCCAAGTTAATATTATATGATCTCTGATTTCTAGAAGATGCTTGTATCACTGTCCAGCTCTGTTACATGATAATAAAAATTTTAGCAAATGTATGTCACATATGATCTATAGGCAGGCTCTTCTATTAATATTAAGGATAGTCTATTATGACCCTGGCATCTCAAAGTGGTTCATGGGCCAGCAACACATGCATCACTTGAGAACTGGTTAGAGATAAACTCGGCTGTCATCCCAGACTCACTGAACTAGAATATGCATTTCCCAAGATATTTAGGAGATCCACTGTTGCTATTGTTTTAGTCACTCAGCTGTGTCTGACTCTTTGCCACCCCATGGACTGATAGCCCACCAGGCTCCTCTGTCCATGGGAATTCTCCAGGCAAGAATACCGGAGCGGGTTGCCATTTCCTCCTTCAGGGAATCTTCGTGGCCCAGGTATCGAACCCATGTCTCCCGCACTGGCAGGTAAATTCTTTACCACTGAGTCACCTAGGAGATTCACAGGCACTTTGAAGTTTAAGAAGGACTGATCTATAAGCAACTTGAAAGCTGGGCATTTCTATCTTTCCCTGCTATAATTTACTCAAATGACCTTATAAGATGATCAGTACATATATACATACACATACATAAATATGTATTATTTTAAGCAGAGCTGAACCATTAATAAGCTTTTAATTTATTGCTTGTACTTTGAAAGACACAGAAATCACAGAAACATCAGTCTCCTAAAGACTGACCAGTTAAATGACTAACATTTACAGAATTACAACAAAATACACGAAAAAGTTTCCCCAACCCTTTAAACAAAGGTTGTACGCATACAGTTTATTAACTCTTGTGAATGTAAGGTGATATTCAGGATTTCCTGATAAGCCTTTATGCATATAACCTAATTCTATGTGAACGGGAAAGCCAGAACAAGTTTATTTCAGATTTTTGTAAAAACAAAACAACATACAACATTACATTCAATGGAAAAATAGTCAATAATGTTGGTAACATTTTTATGAAAAACTGCTCCCGGGGGAAAAAAGAAATCAAACTTGGGTCTAATTTAACATTCAAAATGCTAAACTAGAACAACTTAGATGTCATTTGAATCCTGTAACATGACAAAAATACAACTTAAAGTCACAAAAAAAATTTCTGTTTTTTAATGAAGACTAAGGCTTTGTCAGATAGAGAAAAAAACATTTTAAAAGCTCAATACAAAGAAAACAAAATCCAAAATAGGTAACCTTTTAAGCAAGTTGGTTTAACATTCTGTTACTCTGCAGCTGAACTTCAACAAAAATAGCTCATTTTAATCCCTTACATAAGAACAACAGATGTGCTGGCTACAAATCACGTTTTTGAAGAAGACAATCTTCGTATTATACTTGTAGATATGTCAACCTTGTACATGCTCCCTCCCCACATCACACACTGACAGGTTGTAAATTTTTTAAACCTACTCTATTGTCCTCAGATAGAGTACATTATTTTCCCATTTTAAATAAATATCAGACTTATGATAAACTATATCCAGTCCTGAACAAGTAGGGAAAAGTCCATTCTTCACCAAAAATTTAACACACTTACTTTTTGATAGATTCACTCATATATAGCTATGTTCACATTCTGTACACTTTTAGGATTCCCACAGAGAAGCCTGAATAGTCATAATTTCATTCTTAAGTAAATCGATTTGACAACACCTTCTTAAAATTATATCCTCTTAGCTCTTTTTGGAGAAGAGGACTATGTAGACAAGAACATCCTCTGCAAAGAACCTTTCCAGGTGAGGGCCCTAATCAACCCCAGACCCCCCTTTCCAGGAACAGAGTTAACCATTCTTTATTTCTTTTGCCTATATTTCCCTTCTTTAAGACTGCACTGAATCTACTTTCTTATCTGGTTACATTTTGCTTTCAAACTTACAATGCAACCTACTTATTCCAGAAATACTAACAAGCAAAATGTGAACAAATATTAGATACTGAAAAGAGATTTAAATTTCCTGATCAGATTTAAAAACATTCTGTCCCAGACTTTACTAGCATTTTAACTATGGTCAAAGAGTACTGAGAGGCCTTAATTAAATGTTATGACTGGCTATACATTCATCACAGTTTCACTGTGGGTAAAATGTTCCTGTATACTATGCTAACCATTCATAGTGAGGGTCATACGTGCAGTGCATTAACAAAAGACAAAATGGAGCAAGCTGCTTCACAACTGGTATGCTGGACTCAGTGAACTGCAAATAGATATTTTCTTCATTACCATGTGATGAAGGGAATTTTGTTAAAAATTATCCTGTGAAACATAAATATTGCTATATTGATTTTCTAATATAATTCCACTTTTATTCATATTAAGCAACTGGTACAATTAGCAAACTCATCAAAAATTAAATTCCTTTAAGTTTAATTTACACACCATATATTCACCCATCTTACATGTAAGATTCAATAATTTTCCATAAATTTTATTGAATTGTGCAACCATCACCACAACCCAATTTTAGAACACGTGCATTTTCCCAAGAAGATTCCTTGTGCTCATCCTCAGGCCCTGTCAACTACTGATCTTTCTGTCACTATAAAATTGCCTTTTCTGTAAAATTTCATAGAAATGAAGTCAAACAGTATGTGAATTTTTTTGTGTGTCCAAATTCTTTTAGTTAGCATAATGTTCTTGAGGACTATCCATGCTTGCTATGTGGCATGAGACATCACTTCAATTTTTTTTTTTTACTGCTGAATAATATTCCACTATATGGTGGATATTATATCAGTTGCTCAGTCGTGTCCAACTCTGCGACCCCATGGACTGTAGCCTGCCAGGCGCCTGTCCATGGAATTCAAGGGACAATAATACTGGAGTGCATAGCCATTTTCTTCTCCAGCTGTATGGATGTATCACATCTGATAACCAAGTACTGGTCTTTTGCTGGGCTGTATGGCGAATATATGTTTCACTGTTAAATAAAGTGTCAAACTGTTTATCAAAACAACTTTATGATTTTACATTCCTACCAGTAATGAAAGAGATTCTAATTTCTCCACATCCTTGCTAACAGTTTCTATTTTCTATCATTATTATAGCCTATGTTACCATTTTATTTCAAAAGAATACGATTTGAGAATTGTATTTGAGAATTCTGCTATATTTCTCAAGTCCTCTTAGTATAATTAGAGATGCTAAACAGTGCTAGATAACAAAAGGTGAGCATTATCGTCATGGGGACAACCAGACAACCTTGGGAGAGGTTTCCAGGAGGTAAAGACAAACACAGACCTGCAGGGGATTTGGGATTGAGAGAAAAAATTTTGTTTTCGTTTTTTGCTTATTTATTCTTTTGTTTATTTTGTTTTGTGGAAGAGACAAGGATTTCTAAAAGACAATGATTCCTAATACGAGACACCTAAGGAACCAGGTTGAGTGTGAAACCAGAATTTGTGTAGAGGAGCTATCCTTAGAGGAACAAAAACCCTGTTCTTGTAACCCAAGGGAGAAAGGGCAGACTGCACAGAGAGGTCGGCATGTTTATACAGCAGAGGAGGGGTCATGACCTCTTGGATACCTTTTCCTTTCCTTGTGAAACAGGAGGTGGACACTAGGTCTCTGGCAGAGGTTGGATGGAGCGTCAGATCATGGAGGCTAACTGAGATGGACCCCGAAGAAATCTCTCAGGAGAGGGAGCTGTCCTAAGAATCCACAGAGGATTCCCAGGGGACATCCAGCATGTCTCTGTGGTGGACGAACAAGATGGAATCTAGAGTGGGCTCCATCTGTCTGTGTTGTGACTTTTTCCAATAGCTCTGGGCAGCAGAGAAGCTCTCTGAGAGATAAGGGTGCATCCAGAACTAGAGTTTTGTCTGTCAGAGAAGAAAAAGATTCAGAACAGCAGATGTGTGAGGACACATTTATAGACTGTGGAATCCACACTGGATGAGATGGGAAGTGAGAAAAGGAACAGATGGACAGAAAAGAAGTGAGAGAAAGCAGTAAGGTCAACAGACGCGGTGTCCCCAGGAAGCCCCACAAGAGAAGGGAAATGAGTCACAGTGATAGCCATACATCAGCTGTCCATGTGGTTACAGTATTTAACTGTCAGTAGAAGACAGTTATGGTCCACAGCTGCACAGAAGGACATGGCATAATTCAGGAAAGCTACCCAAAGCTACTCTAAGGTAAATGACATCCCCTGGAGTTGCGCAGTCAAATAACGCCCTAAAGTTATTCAAAACTCCATTCATCCCCACTTTAGTATACAAAGAATTCCCTGCTCCCAGACAATGTATGAAAATATATAAGATTTCCCATCAAGTTCCACAGTCTTTGAACTTAAGCAAGAAGGCAGCATTTCCATTCTCAGGAACCAAAGAAATGCAACATGCAATCCAGCAATCGCCCTGTGTGGGAGCTGCAGACAGGAGTGAGTACAATGCAGATCTCTGGAATGTGTGAAACCTAAGTCAAATGATCCTGGCGACATGACCACCGCCTTTGAGTAATGGAGTTGTTGACATAGCAATGACAATAAGGTTGACTGCATCCCATTATGGTTCTAATTGAGAATCTGTCTAGTCAGTCTACCAGATGAAATCTCTGATCACAGATATAACTGGAGCATGCAGGGAAGGTAATACCTCAAATTATATAGTTTCCTTAGTCTCAATAAAATTTGCCTTAATGTCTGCAAGTCCAGACTTATGGTGGCTCTAAATATTTAACTCAGATAAATGAGACAGCAATTATCTTCCATGATGGACAAACAACTGCCAACCTCAGGAAATTTTAGAATTAAGTACAGAAATGTTGAAGAGAATCAAAGCCATTAAATTAAGAACCTGTGCAAAATTTATGCACCTGTAATGTTTCCTGGGACTTCCCTGGTGGCTCAGTGGTAAAGAATCCGTCTGCCAAGCAGGAGACTCGGGTTCGATCCCTGGCTCAGGAAGATCCCCTGGAAAAGGAAATGGCAACCCACTCCAGTATTCTGGCCTGGAGAATTCCATGGACAGAGAAGCCTGGCAGGTTATAGTCCATGGGGTCTCAAAGAGTGAGACACGACCAAGAGACTAACACTTTGACGTTCAATATTTCCTGGTGGCTCAGTGGTAAAGAATCCACCTGCCAAGCCGGAGACACGGGTTCGATCCCTGGCTCAGGAAATGGAAGCCAATACCAAAATGTTCTTGTCTGGAAAATTCCATGGACAGAAGAACCTGGCAGGTTACAGTCCATGGGGCTCCAAAAGAGTTACACACGACTTAGCAACTAAACAACGTTTAATGGCATCTGGTTCACTCTATTAGATTGCCCTGTAAGCACAATTTAAAATAAATAATTAGGTGTGATTTTTCATGTTAAAATGTGACTATGCTTACAGACAGAACTGGATCATTTAAGCGAACTTCAGATTTTTATAAATTTGTTTGAGTATTTAGACATTCAAATTTTAATTAGGTTTATGAGAGCTATTTGAGTACTTAAAAAGGTTTTTAAGTTGTATAACTTAAGTACTTAAGGGAGATATTAGGTGTATTCAATATATTATAGCAGTTTAAAAGGTAGGGAGGTGTTCCATTAACAACATATGAAAATGGAACCAAATACTATTTAAAGGCCTCTTAGAGTGACTAGTAAAATCTGCTAGACTTATTAATAGATGAGTGATATTTATAAGCTAAATTTAAAAGTTCAAGGAATATAAAGTACTGAAAGCAGGAATCTGAAGAGATATTTGGACAAGCATGCATACAACAGCATTATTCACAACAGCTAAGAGGTGGACACAACCTACATGCCCACTGACTGATGAATGAATGAACAAAATGCATACAATGGAATATGAGTCAGCCTTTAAACAGAAAGACATTCTGACACATGCTACAACATGGATGAACCTTACGGAAGTTATTCTGAGTAAAATAAGCCAGTTACAAAAGGAAAAAACACTGAATGACTCCACTTACATGACTGTGTCGATGAATATAACCACATTCATAGATACAGAAAATAGAACAGGGCTTGTCAGGGGTTGGGGAATAGGTGGGGAATTAGCGTTTAATGGGTTCAGAGTTTCAGTTTTGTGGATGAATGGTGATGATAGCTGCACAACACTGTGAGTCAATTTACTGCCATGGAACCGTACATTTAAAAATGGTCACGATGATAAATTTCACGTTGTATGTTCTACACAATTAAAAAATATTTTTAAAAATTCCTAAAATAACCAGGACTTTGAAATAATTTTTAAAGAAAACAAACTTGAGTTTTTAACACCAAAATAAAAAAAAAAACCTTGAGTCTTTTTTTATATACAGAGTCACCACTGAGGGCATCGAAACATTCCCTTTCCACACTGCCCACCTTCTCTGGGACGGATATTTATGTTGTTCACAACCGCCCACAAAGGCACAGAGTGCTGCATGGGTCTTTACTACAGAGCTTGACAGGTTTTCTATAAGGTAAATTCCTAGCACTGGAATTGTTGGCTCAACTAGCCAGTTTGAAAAATATTACAGAATTGCTCTCTGAATAAGTGGTAACCAATATACACTCTCAACAGCAGTCCACTCCTTCCAACACTTGAGTAGAAGCAAATGGTTTGTGTTCATTCAATGAGTGAAAAATGGTATCTCTGACGGGCAACTCATTGTCCCTATGTATTAACAAGCAAGAGAAGGAAATTAAGTCTTTAAGGTAGGCACTTTATGATGACTCTTTCTATAAACTATCTCAATTTATTTTGAAGTGCTAAAAAAAAGTGTGTGTCATTTTTACCTGTGAAAAAACTAAAAATCATACACTAAGTTATATGTGGAGAATCAAAGAGCTGATAAAAAGTGAAGTGGTACTGGATATGGCCATCTAACTCACACCTGCTGCATTTGCTAGGCCCCAAGACACAGAATATTCAGTCTCAACTTTGGTAAGGCGTGCTGTGATTCATGGGATAGCAAAGAGTTGAACACGACTGAGCGACTGAACTGAACTGAACAGAGCAAAGCCCTTTTCCATTTACGTGAATACTGTCACAGTTCCACAAATGCCTCCTCCCAGCCCAAGTACAATCTCCTAATTCCCAATGAGCAAGCCCAGTCTTGCTTTGTTTCTGATTTTTCCCAAAGATGAGTCTCCATCTAGCCAGATTAAGTTAGGGAGAAATTCTCTAACAGAGAAACATTAAATACCCTGCTTCTGCAAATAGATGAGTAATTACTTTAATTACCACAGCTGTATTGCATTTTGTTTCTAACATAATACTGTTACTTAATATTTCAGCAGAACGTGGACTCAGCAAATAAGAACCCCTTTCACCATTCTCTGGTCTTTCAAAGCACAAGGCTACTGCTGACATCAAAGGGCACTTGAAGAATGAAGAGGCAGGAAAGATAATTAGGTGCTGGCCAATGATGCAAACAAAATTGCTATCTTTGATGTCACATTTCATAAGGAGGAGGGCCATCAGAGATGGAGTCCTAAAACTCACTGCCTATGAACTTAAAGTGCACTCTCCCAAGAGCAAAACCAATTAACTTACTTTAAAGATGACAGAAATTGTGTAAGATTATAAACTAGTAAGAAGTGACAGATCACTTCTGAAGGAAAAAGTTAAAAAGATGAAAACACCAGGGACCCACAGACATAAATGATTCACACACAAGATGGATAATATCCAAGTCAAATCAATAAAGTACCAATTTTATGGTATCTAAGAAAAACCTATTATATAATTAAGTAAGCCTTAATAATTTCAGGGAAAAGTAATACTGGTTCACAAAACATTTACCCATTATCAATGAAGTCAGAAACAGTCAATGGAAACCAATGTCTGAATGGACCTTATACATTCCTTGAATCAAATACAATGAGGTCACAAGACTGGATTAAAGCAGTGGTGAATAAAATAAAATATTAGGCACAATTTAATGACAGACACTTTATATAATAATATCGATGCAGTAATATGCATGCTATTACTTTCTTTCTGAAATTTCTGCCTAAATCATCTCCTCCTGAGTCACACAGGCAGCTACATATATATATTGAGTCAACCAAACCTTGTAAACCACAGCTTTCCCTGGAAATGTGACACACTATACGGCTGGAAGACAAAAGCCTTTCTCTGTGATTCTCTCCTGACATAGAACTTCCAATAGAACATCTAACTAGCAGGGTGGGGCTCGGATTTCTCCTGAGAAGACAGTAAATGCCATGTGATCCTTTAACTGGGGTTTTAGCTTTGGGGGAGTTTTAAGGAAATGCTGAAGAGCAAAAAATACCATAGGTCATTCAGTTCAGTTCAGTTCAGTCGCTCAGTCGTGTCCGACTCTCCGCGACCCCATGAATCACAGCACGCCAGGCCTCCCTGTCCATCACCAACTCCCGGAGTACACTCAAACTCATGTCCACAGAGTCGGTGATGCCATCCAGCCATCCCATTCTCCGTCGTCCCCTTCTCCTCCCGCCCCCAACCTTTCCCAGCATCAGAGTCTTTTCCAGTGAGTCAACTCGTCGCATGAGGTGGCCAAAGTATTGCAGCTTCAGCTTTAGCATCAGTCCCTCCAATGAACATCCAGGATTGATCTCCTCTAGAATGGACTGGTTGGATCTCCTTGCAGTATAAGTCATTAGGACTTCTAAAAAGACACAGGTAGCATCAATCATTGGCTCTACTTGACTTGCAAAGGGGGAGGCCCTGCCTTTGTGACTTGCCACATGAAGAACAGCAGGTAGCCCAGTCCTCCTGGCAGGGGTGGCCTAGCACGGGTGGTGGCCTACACTAGTGAAATGACTCACTTCTGGCTCTCTGGTTGGAGCCGTACACCTGTTCCTCACACATAAGCACCAGGAGAGGCTCAAAAGCAAAAGATGCCCCTGTGACCACTCAGCAGGAAGGCTACAGTACTACCATACCAGCTCAGTAAAATAAAAAAGACTTACATCTTACAAAGATGGCAAGTTTGTAACTGCTAGAGAAACCCAGGGAGCCTGACTAGCCTAGGAACTAAGAGGATTCACTTCATGAATAGACAAACACATATTAAAAGACTAAAGCCATTCTTTTTTTTTTTTTTGGCTTAAGAAAGTAAACCCTTTCAATATTCAAACTCAACAGACAAATGGTCACTGCTTCAAGCTAAATTAGTTGTCTAGAAGATCAGATGGAAGAAACAGCTTGCAACACAGAGCAAAATTCCTGAGAAATTAATAAGTAAAAGGTAAGACTTGTTAGAGACTGAAGACCAGAATGTCCTAGACAAGAATAATGGGGGAAAGACATATTTTTAAATAAAGAGCCCCATGAAATCTCTAGATATTTGAACCTTAAGACCAGAAAGAAAAGAATCTTTTCATTTCCAGAAAGAAAGAACAGGCTATCTACAACAAAGACAGAATAGCCTAGAATTCATTTTCTCATTTGTAGTGTCGAGATTTAAAATACAGTGAAAAAATATTAATAGGTTATTAATTTATAATTTTTGATAAAGGATTCTTGAAACAAAAGAACCTACATGTTTAAGACAGTAGCCCAAAATGATAATGTCATGAACTGAAGAATAGGGGAGATACTTGCCATAATGAGGACTTGGAAAAAATTTACTTCTAAGATCTCAACTTCAGACTGGGAGATGTGAAAAAGTAAAATGTCTAGGAATGAGAGGAATAGGCATTATTTAATTTCTATACTGTGGAACAGGTGTAACAGAAGAAAAGAGGTTTCAATACAATGGTAACCATTAATTTAATGAAGAATACAGAATTTCTTAGGGCTACCCTGGTGACTCAGATGGTAAAGAATCCGCCTGTAATGTAGGAGACCTGGGTTTGATCCCTGGGTTGGGAAGATTCCCCGGAGAAGGGAATGGCTCCTCACTCCAGTATTATTGCCTGGAGAATCTCATGGACAGAGGATCCTGTCGGGTTACAGTCCATGGAGTCGCAAAGAGTCAGAAATGACTGAACAACTAACATTTCACTTCACAGAATTTCTTAATTAAGGAAGAAGAGCAGTGGAAGCAGAGGCATGAAATATAAGTGACTAAGCCAAAAATGATAGGCAAAGGGGAAAAGAAAAACTACAAAATATAATGATTTTTATACATAAAGTAAAATAATGAGAATAAACCAAATATACTGAAATAACAATAAACACAAACATAAGTAGTTTTTAATCAAAGAAAAAGACATTTGTAGATCTGATTAGAGTAACAAAACTTAGCTCTATTCTGTCTGTAAGAAAACCATCAAAATGAAGTGACAAGAAGAGTAGAAAACAAGACAGAGAAAAATCAGGGAAAATATAAATGATACAAAACAGAAGTAGTAATAGTATCAAATAGAATGGAATTCAAGTACAGAAAGCAGTCACTGAGTCCAAAAAAGTATTATGTAAGGTTAAAAATTACAATTCATTAAGATATAAAATTTATACAGTAATACCACAATGAAATATCAAGAGCAAAGTTTCATAAAAACAAGAAAAGCTTAAAGTTATAAGAGGGATCTTTTCACATTTGACAGAACAAGTAGACAAAAATATCTACTCCAAGTCATTCAAGAATGCTATTCAGAAATTAACAATTTCTGCAGCAATTAACAGAAAAATCCACCTAAGAATGCCTTTGGTCAGCAGCTCTCAAACTTCTTTGGTTTTTAGGATCCTTAAATTATTGAGTTTCTCCAAAAGCCTTTACTCACATGGGTTATATCTATCAACACTACTGCATTGTAAGTTAAAATTGAGAAACTTTTAAAATTTGTATTCATTTAAAAATGTTATAAAGCCCACTGCATATTAACATAAATAGAACATTTTAATGAAAAATATCTCCATGCTCCAAAACAAAACCAAATATAAATAAACAAATAGGGAGACAATCAAAAAGCTTGCCTCCATAGATGGATTTACAAGTTTGTACCATATAAACAAAGACTGTGGTATTGTTTTATTATAGGATCCTGATTAAGATAATCAAATACCTGATCATAAGCACACTGTTATTAAAGTGAGATTTGAAAGATCCCATGGTATTTCTACTGAATATTTTTTCTTCCACAGTGTGGAGGCTTCTTTGCATAGAAAAACTCTAAGTAATGTGACTGATGACATTCACCGGAAAGAATACCTTGCTGTTTTTTTAAGGGATCACAACCAACTTTTTAAACTGTAGAATTTATCTGTGACATGAAACAGTATTTTAAGAGAAAGAAACTTCGGCAGTTATAAATTTCACACCAATGTGGTTTGTTATAATCTGTAACCATGCTGTCCAAAAGAGTAGCCACTAGCCACATGTGGCTTTCTAAATTTATACTTTAAATTTAAATTAAATATAGCAAACATTCAGTTCCTCAGTCACACTAGCCACAGGTCAAGTGCTTAAGACCCACATGCGGTTAGTGGCTACCACACTGGCAGCACAAAGAACATTTCCAACATCCCAGAAAGTTCCACTGATGTACACTGGAGTAGCTGTCTTCCAGCAGCACAAGGAAACAGAGGAGGAGACAGTCTTTCGTGTTAGGGCAAAAGTTCTTTAAGAGGTTATGTTTGAAGCTATAAAGCATCCCTATCTTTTTTCAGTGCCTAAAATGAAGTTTGTTCAGTGCAACATTTAGTTATCTATGCTGCTGCTAAGTCACTTCAGTCGTGTCTGACTCTGTGCGACACCATCGACAGCAGCTCACCAGGCTCCCCCGTCCCTGGGATTCTCCAGGCAAGAACACTGGAGTGGGTTGCCATTTCCTTCTCCAATGCAGGAAAGTGAAAAGTAAAAGTAAAGTCACTCAGTCGTGTCGACTCTTCAAGACTCATGGACTACAGCCCACCAGGCTCCTCCGTCCATGGGATTTTCCAGGCAAGAGTACTGGAGTGGATTGCCATTGCCTTCTCCAAAGTTATCTATACAATAACTTTATTTGGATGTCATGAATAGCTTTTCTATACAGATGATGGTAGGCCTGCGTGCTCAGTCACTTCTGTGTTTGACTCTTTGCGACCCCATGGACTATAGCCTGCCAGACTCCATGGGATTTCTCAGGCAAGAATACTGGAATGGGTTACCATGCCCTCCTCCAGGAGATCCCAACCCCAGGATCAAACCTGCATCTCCTGCATTGCAAGCGGATTCTTTACCCACTGAGCAACCTGGGAAGCCCCAAGAGTAGGCGGAGGTGAGTTAAATAAAATAAAAATCAAATTGCCCAGAGTCCCAAAATGGCGCATAACAAAGCCAGAATTTAAATGACAAATGTATACAACTCCCAAACCCGTGTCCTTAACCACCACAATCTGCTATTTCACAGTGGCATCATCACTGGGGGCAGTGTCCTGTGTCTGTTTAATGTTTCTTACTCTGCATTAAATACTCTTTACTGAATACATTTATTCTTTCCCTGGTTTCAAGACTGTAACCCCTTTATTCAGCTAATAAAGGAAGTCCAGTTTATCAAATTCAATGGCCACTTCGATATGCCTCCAAAAGGAGCCACCATGTCTCAGATGGCTGCGTGTCCAACTGGATTTAGAATTTCCACTATCCCTAGTGAGCAAGTACTCCTCAGCTATGGAAATTCTCTTTCAGCAGGTACTGTATGGAATGATGATGCAGCTGACTTCAAGTCACCCCAGCAGCTTAGCTTCTACTCTCTAAGTAGGTGAACTATGAAGAGTCATTACTTCAATACTGAGAGGGGCTGCAGTGCTGGAACTGGAGACAATGCTGGCCAAGTGCCCAAGAAGCCAGAAATGCTATCTACAAAAGGCAAAACTTACTGCTCTGTCAACTTCCAAACTAATCTGAACTGCTAGGTAGGTGGCATGCTTTGCCACCAGGTTCCCGAAAGGCTTCCAGGCCATTCTAGCAGAGACATAGAAAAGCATGTTGAAAACTATATAGCATTATTTAAATTTCAACTATTTTCAGTAACAACTTTTAAAGATGGAACACCCTTAGAGATTATCTGACCATGTGATGAAGAGATCAGGAAATAAAGTCCAGAGAGTTTCAGCAACTGGCCCTAAGTCAAAAGGATTTGATGGAACAGCTTGAGCCTCCTGAGTCATTTCTCCTATAGTAATCAAGATCAAATTAGAGGCTTACAGCTGATGGAGTCTGGGGTGTCAAGGGCTTTTCATGACAAAATACACCCACTGAGTTGAGATCCAGAAATATGTTCTAACTCAGTAATTTCCAAGATGTGGTCAATGGAACACCAGTTCCACAGAGTATTGAGTATTATGTCAAAAAAAAGGATTCTGTGATCAAATATATTTGAATTAAAAAAAAAAAAAAGGAAGAGTGTGCGTGTGTACATGTGAGGGTGAAAACTCCATGACTTTCAGGAGCCCTCAGTGTACTTATGTGCATTATTAACTGCCAAGAGGAGGCTATCATAGGCAGTGTTCAAAATTTACTTGCTCATAAAATATTTTCATTCAATAGCATTCCTCAAGATTAGTGTGGGATGAAATGCACTTTGGCAAACACTTATCTAACTTTATCAGCAGATGAGTCCCTCATATCCTCAAACATGGCTGCCTGGAATAGATTTAATAAAATGGTATCTTTTGTGTAATTGGCTTTCCTCCAGATGACATCACTACTACCATAAATATCATGAAGAACTTCAGAAACTTATGACATGCTTGCAGCATTCAAGTTTTCTTAGCAGCGGCCAAACTATTGCCTAAATCGCTAATAATATTGAAAATATTTGTAAGTGATCATAATTCAGAGATTCTTCTGTGCTTCCTTGCATTGTTCTACATATTGAAGATCACATCTATTTTTTTAAAGCCTAAAATCTGACATTCCATAATTAGTAACAGAAAGCATATAGTACCATATTCCTGGAGAAGGAAATGGCAACCCACTCCAGTGTTCTTGCCTGGAGAATTCCACGGACAGAGGAGCCTGGAGGGGTGCAGTCTATGGGGTCGTAAAGAGTCGGACATGACTGAACAACTAACACACACACACACCATAGTCCTGTGTAGGATTCTGTCGGCAATGCAAGGAAATAGACATGTAAATTGTGGCATGTATAGAGGTAGAGACAGAGTAATATGCCACTATTATAAATACATTATTTTATTTGTTTTTTACTTTTCTGACCATCAAAGCAAAACCGTGACTTAAGCACTATTATCATGCCCATTTGAGGGATGAGAAAACTGAGGCACAGTGAAGTTAGGTAACTTGCCCAAGATCACAAAGATAGTAAGTGGCTGAACTAGGGGAAAAAAAGAGGTGATAGTCACAGGATTAGCTTTCTCAAGAATTCTGCTTAAAGCGACTCATGATAATGAGATATACACAATTCGGTATATATACAAAAAGGTATATACAATTATTCCATACAGTACTGAGATTTTTCAAGCAGTTTATCTTCTACCTTGAAATCTTCACAGGTAAACTGTTATTGTTTGGGGCTCTAGTATTATATGCAGATAGAAGCACTTTGCACGATAATTAAGAGCACAAGATTGTAGTCAGACAATTCTGGATTCACAACCATTCATCTATGCTTCACAAATTACTCAACCATGGCCTTGAGTGAGGCTCTGTAACTCAGTTTCCTTATTTCTAAAATGAGTATAAAACAAGAACTTTACTTAGAGCTTGGGCTTTCCTTGTAGCTCAGTTGGTAAAGAATCTGCCTGCAGTGCAAGAGATCCGGGTTAACACAGTGTCTGGCTGTTAATGAACGCTCAGCTGCTGGTGGCATGACTGAGGCTATTGTGGCTATTAATAAACAATTTTAGGGCTTTCTCTATTTCATAGCATACTTTCCTATATTTTTTCTTCATCACAGCCATTACAGTGAGATTGCAAGGTGAAGGATGAGGGAGGGAGTAAAGCCTCCGTCTACTTCACCATAGCTTTGTTCCTCATAATTATATATGGAGACAATTTTCCTGGATGTGAAAGCTGGAAGAAACCACTTGAATGGATAGCAGGATCCTTCCAAGAAATAATATACTTCCTTAAGGAGTTATTTTCTCTATTATTCAAGCTCCCTCTTTCCCAAAGATCTGTTTCGAATCAAAGCCAGGTTTCACAGCCTGAAAATTAATACTGTGCAGCCAGAAATAAATTATTTTGCAAAGAGAAATACCAGACCCACATAATTTTTACTCGGTGGAAAAAAAAAAACAACTCCCTTTTTACCTCGCCAGAAAGTACAATGGACAGATATAAAAGCACAGTGTTTATCCATTAATGTGGTCTGTAAAAGGAAGCACCCCTTCTGATTCATGACTCCTAGCCTTTATTCCAGCACTACTTCTCCAGCCTGGCAACAAAAGCACCATCATCAATTTGTGATTAGCCATGACATTATCTGGTTTTCAGATTATCTATTTCTACCTTCAGACTCCTGGACAGGAGACTATGCCTCGTGCCACCAAGGGCAGGCCCTCAGTAGAGAGGACTCATGGCACAGAAGACAATGGGAATGTCAGCATCTGCGCTGATGGGAGAGGCTCCAACTGCCGCACGATGAACATCAAAGAAAACCCCAGTTCAATGTCCACATGTTTAAAAACTTCACTAACATTCCAGATATAGAAAAACATCCTGACGCTTAAGTTAAATTTTTAAATTTTCAAGCAGATGTTTCCCTAGGTTAAGTATGTTGTCTCTGACCGACTTCAAAAATTAGAGGATTATGATTCTTATTTTATATCGTCTATTTATATCTTGTCACTAATTAGTGAAACAAATCAAACGAAATTTCCTACTAGAGAAAACATCTTCCTCTAGTACCTATAAATACACTCATATTTTTCATGTTATCTTTTTTTGGTATATAATAATAATCATTGTGCTTATCAGATTTCTACTTAGTAAGCAAGTTTTCCTAAATCCTTTACAGAATGCTGGTCATAATACAGAGACGAAGTAATAAACCCCACAGGGTTTCCTTAATCAATGATACATTTTAAGGGCAACTAAACTGTTTAACAGAAAGGCCTCTATTTTAATTCCTCATGTTTGAATAGTTGAGATCCACCGGACTGCTATAACAACCGTGTTCAATATTGTTTTATTCTGAAGCTGGACTCTCAACAAAAACAGATTTATACAGTTCATGAAAATCATGGCCAAAAGATATGATGAGCTATGTAGAGAAAATGTGAACATATTTGCCTTGTTCTCCATCCAAACCTATTTCCCATTTAAGAGAAAGCTCCATTATGTGAGTTTTGCTGGAAGAAATGATGCAAAGACATATATTCAGAAATCTGTCTCAATAGCAAGAGGACAGAAGAGGTCAAAGGACTAACTAGGTGCTAAACAGTGAAGACCTCAGCTGATTTTTCTGCTATCAGCTTCCCTTGGCTCTTACCTCTTCTCCAGGTTTGCCTCTCCAGACTGCTAATAGATTCTAGATCTATCCTTTCCATGGCATACAGTTTATTATTTTTAAATCAATGAGTCAAATTTCATTTTCATGTTTTACAGTTAAGATCTCTGTTTTAGGTAGACCCCTATATATTGTGAAAATACTAAAGTTAAAAATGTTAATTAAAGTTTAAGACTCCACAAAATTTTTTCCATTTGGACACTTGTAGGTAGGATGTGAAGTTCATAGGTAGCTAACATTCTTTGCAAGAATACCTGTGTTCTCATCAGAATTTTAGAACATTGATATATTAATTATATGCCCTTGAGTTTCAATTTTTTATCTTTCCCATGCCATCTGCAATGTTAATAATTAAGATATTTAAATGATGCTTAACTCTTAGAAGGTACATATACTTGTTTTACTAAAACAAAAAGATTACTAAAAGAGTCTTCATAATCATTAGAATGTGAAAACCTGTTCTCGCCTAATTTACACTAACTTGCCCAACATGTTGGACCACCTAAGAGGTTTTTAAAAGATATAAATAAGAAATTAGATGGTCTGCACTGATTTAGGGTTGACATGAATAAAAAGCACTTCATGAAAATAACATCTAACAAGTTGTGGAGAGAAAGACTATCAGTTGAAAATGAGATCCAGCCTTCTGGAAAAAACTACCTGAGCCCAGCTGACGCTTAACCTTATCTTGGAAGAGACTCACAATAGTCTCCAAGCAAACTGTTACCTTTGGGGTTGCAGCCTTAGGAAAGCTTAAAGTCCACCTGTTCCCAAGTTCTGGATTTTCACTAACTCTGTTAACATTTTAATGAACAACCCTCAACAGGCAAGCCTGTGGGATACAGAAAATATAATGACTCTGAACCCCTAAATGTATCCCAAGCATTGAAAAATAGGTTGCCTGGGGGAAAAACACCAGGAATTTTTATAATATTTTGAACAAATCAATTGTTTTTAAACCATTCTGTCTTAACTGATAATAGCTGAAAAAATCTTAAGTATTATAGTAACTCTCTTCAATAATATAATTCTTTTCATAGATCAGATGAATCTGGCTGCCAGTAGAGGCTACTTAACAGCATTTTCTGCAGGGTATGGTTTGGCTGCTATGAGGTAACATTTTCCACCACATATGTGATGGAAGCCTGTGAGTGATTGGGCTGTCTAATATACTCCCAGAAACTGAACTGCATATGCAATGGGAAAGGTAGAGGCATATGAGAAAAACTAATTGTTAATGTATAATTTCACTCAATTTTTTAAATATTTCCATAGAATTACAGTTTTTTTATGCCATTATCTACACTTGAGCACGTTCATTCTTGTTCATATTCTTCCATGTATGTATTCTAGGTCCTTTAAAGTTACTATTACTCAAGCATGAAACAGATACAGAATATTACATATTTTAATATGGCTACATATTAGATGGTAGCTCAGATGGTAAAGAATCTGCCTGCAATGCCGGAGACCCAGTTTCAATCCCTAGATTGAGAATCCTCTGGAGAAGGGAATGGCAACCCACTCCAATATTTTTGCCTGGATAATTCCATAGACAGAGTCCAGTGGGCTACAGTCCATGGCGCTGCAAAGTTTCAGACACGACAGAGTGACTAACAGATACTTTGAAGCAAAAATCATAAGAGAAGAAATTAGTAAAAGAGAATTAGTTAAAACTAAAAAATACTCTTGATGAAAGTGAAAGAGGAGAGTGAAAAAGTTGGATCAAAGCTCAACGTTCAGAAAACTAAGATCATGGCATCTGGTTCCATCACTTCATGGGAAATAGAGGGGGAAACAGTGGAAACAGTGGCTGACTTTATTTTCTGGGGCTCCAAACTCACTGCAGATGGTGACTGAAGCCATGAAATTAAAAGACGCTTACTGCTTGGAAGGAAAGTTATGACCAACCTAGATAGCATATTAAAAAGCAGAGACATTACTTTGCCAACAAAGGTCCGGCTAGTCAAGGCTATGGTTTTTCCAGGGGTCATGTATGGATGTGAAAGTTGGACTGTGAAGAAAGCTGATCGCCAAAGAATTGATGCTTTTGAACTGTGGTGTTGGAGAAGACTCTTGAGAGTCCCTTGGACTGCAAGGAGATCCAACCAGTCCATCCTAAAGGAGATCAGTCCTGGGTGTTCATTGGAAGGACTGATGTTGAAGCTGAAACTCCAATACTTTGGCCACCTGATGCAAAGAGCTGACTCATTTGAAAAGACTCTGATGCTGGGAGGGACTGGGGGCAGGAGGAGAAGGGGATGACAGAGGCTGAGATGGCTGAATGGCATCACAGACTCGATGGACATGAGTTTGGATAAACTCCAGAAGTTGGTGATGGACAGGGTGGTCTGGCATGCTGCAGTCCATGGGTTCGCAAAGAGTTGGACATGGCTGAGCGACTGAACTGAACTGAAAATCTTAGTCAAGAGAAACTCTTGTATATATGCACAAAGAAACACTTTAATAGAAGTTCATCATAGCATTTTTTATTAGGAAAAATGAGAAAGAATCTAAATGCTTATCACTGAAAGAATAAGAAAATTGCTTTATATTTATGCAATGGTATATTGCAGAGTAGTTTAAATGAATAAGCTAGTTCTGTATGTATTAATGGAAAGACCTCAAAAACAACGTTGAATAAAAATAAGTTAGAATATGCATAGAGACTGATAGAATTTATGTTCTAAAAATATAAAACAATTATATATATAGTTTATGATAACACTAAACGTAGTAAATGTATGAAATCAATGAGGTAAATGTACTATAATTTCATGATAGTGATTATCTCTGGAAAAAGCAGGAGAAACGGAAATAAAAAGAACAAAGGGGATTTCAATTTACCTGTAAAGTCGTATTCTTTTTTTAACAAAAGAAAGAGGAAGAAGTGATCTGACACAATTTTTTAAAAGTTAGTTTTCTTTTCATTTGGCGGTATGCACATGAAAGACTTCCTGAAATGTCTTTTGTTACATTCCAGACTTTAAAAATTATCCATAGTATTACACTTAAAAAGACCACTTAATTAAGAACAGAGCATTCCTAACTAGCTGAGTGATCAGACAGAATTTTGTCCCATTTTCCAGGACTAAATCAAACATCATTTAAGCAGAGAATTTACTTAGAGGTATTTCTCAGGGTTTATTTAACTGCAAGAGATCAGACATATCTCACTATATGAAAATAACTTTAGGGTGAGAATGTTATGTTATCTGCCCTATATTCTTTTACCCTACAATTGTAATCCTTAAGACTTCTCTTCTGAGGGGTATTTGAGAAAAGTTAAAAAACAGAAAAGAAAAATACAGTTGTTCTTATAAACCCAGAAGACTTAACATTAAATGCAAGTCTTCTAAAGGAAAATCAGCATATCATGACTTTTTATTCCATATAACTGTACACCTACAATCAATGGAATACAGTAGGAAAACCTTTCACGATCCCAAGATAACCCTATAGAAAATGAATGAAAAAGTTAATGATAAATAATTAGGAAAAATATTTCCTAATTGGAAAAATAATTGGTCACCATTACCACATTAGTATTTCTTAATAGAAGACAGATGATTATTCAAAACAATGGCTCTCCTAATCAATATTTAATCATATAAAAATTATTGTTTGCAAAACTACAGGTTCCACTGTTCTTTTGTCTTCAAAACACTCACCTCTTTCTCATCTCGGGGCTTTTTCCAATGCAATCTCCTTTTCCAAGAACTTTATTCCTTCAGTTCTTAAAATGGCTAGTTCCTGTTCATCCTTGAGGTCTGTGTAAGTCATTAGTACTGATCATCAAAATCCATTTTTTCTCTTTTCTGGCACATAGAAAACTATATAAACCTGTATTTTTTAAAATTAGATATAGCCATGTCATGTGACCTGTTCTGGCAAATCATATGAAAACATATGTGACTTTCAGGCAAAAGCCTTTAAGAGCCAGTGTGCAAGTCACCTTCTCCTTCATTGCTTTGGTCACCAGAGGCATATGTTGCAATAGAGTTTCTTTGATTCTGACTCCCTGAGAAAACATAATGAACAAAGTTCCCTAACACCTTATGCTGGACACTAGGTTATATAGTGTGAAGAGAAATTAACCTTTGTTTATTACGTACACAGGTCTTCCCTTGTGGCTCAGTTGTTAAAGAATCCATCTGCAATGAGGAGACCTGGGTTTGATGCCTGGGTTGAGAAGATACCCTGGAGAAGGGAAAGGCTACCCACGCCAGTATTCTGACCTAGAGAATTCCATAGACTGTATAGTCCATAGGTTCACAAAGAGTCAGACATGACTGAGCGACTTTCACTCACTTGACATGAAGTAAACAAACCAGAGACTTCATGGTTGTTCTGGCAGCATTACGGAGCCCATCCTGACTATTCCAAAGTCTCAGATTAGATGGTATCGCTTCAGTGTGGAATTTCTTACACAATTATTGAAATTTGTATAATCCAGAAAACACTCTATTTCTTTCAGAGCATTTATCACAGTGTATTTTTTTAGTGTATTAGTGTTTTACATTTCCCCTCAAAAATTATAAGCAACATACAAAAGGGATTTCCAATATTTGGTTATAGAGGTTTCCCTAATATATAGCACAATGACCAGTAGATGCTATCTTCTTAGTAAATATTTGTTAAATGAATGGCTGTTCCACTTTATTTTATTAAAAATAATATGTTAGGTACTTTAGAAAATTTGATATACAGTTAACATGCTTGGGCAAGAAATTCCAATGACAACAAAGAGATAAAATGCACCATAAATTTTCATGACACAGATGAAAGTTCTGAATTTGAATATCCTATGACTTACAAACTATTTTACATTTGGGACACCACTGCTCCAATTTAGACAACATCCATTAGAGAAGATTTCTTGATTTATCATAAAAAAATAATTGCAGTTAAACTCAGATGCAGTGCATGTAAACAGAGTACAGACTTAAACTTTTCCGACATATAAAAAGTCATAAAAGTTACAAAAACGATAGTTTATTGAAGCTGTAAAGAACACATATACTGAGCTGGAGTCCTTATTCTCCTGCTAGCAATTTAATAAATGTTTCAGTCATATTTATGACCATTTCATTTTCCACATATTTTTTGTTGCCAGGATAAAACCTTAGGAGTTCATGCTTCAATAAACTCAGACTCAAGAATCTATTACAAAAAATGAATTTCAGGCTGGCATCCACTAAAGTCCTAAATCTTCTCCTTCAACTGCCAGGATGTAAGGTAAAAACGGTTGCTGTACTAACAGTCGTTGTCAGCTGCCATACTTTTGCCAATGACTATATATCAAGCATGGATTGTTGGTGAGCTACAATCTAGCACGTATTTTGTGGGAGACCTGAGCATGCCTGGAGATCTAAGCTCAATAACATTTCAAGATCTAGCTTCAGACAAGGCAAGATGCCACTGCTAGGAAGCAAACTGAGACTAAACATGGTAAAAATCAGTATTTCTATATAGTCATGCTAGATCAGAGTCAACAATGGCAATTATACCTGTGGCAATTTAACTGGATTTCTACTCATTAATATCTATCTTACCAAGATATCTTACCAAAACACCCATCCAAATTTTATTTTGAATATTTGTTCTTATAGAAATGAATTAGCAATACTTTACTCTGTTTGGATTTGTTTTCCTCTTTTTATGCTTTTATACTGTTGCTTTTGTATTTTTGCATTTAAAATCTTTCTTTTCTCCACAAGAAATGCATTCAGGCAATGTGTCTAATACCATAATGAAGTTAAAAACTATGGCTTTCCAGTAAATGTAATCATTTAATCATGCCTTGTAATCATGATTCATAAATAACAGATGAATTCATTTTTAACAGGAAAATAATTATGATTTTTGTAGTAGCAAATTTACTCATTAGAATGAGGTAGATATGATTTCTATACTCCACAGACACTTGAGGAAACAGAGGTTCTAAGAGGCGAGGTACAATATCCAAAGCAATATAGCTGCATAAAAAACAGTAACTGTGTGTATGTTATTAGTTATAATGCATGAACTGGAGAACAATATGGTATATATTGAGTTGGCCAATAAGTTTGTTCAGGGTTTTCCATAAGATGTAATGGAAAAACTTGAAAGAACTTTTTGGCCAACACAATAGAATAGCAGAATGGCAGAATATGCATTAGAGTCAGACAGATGTGGATTTCAATCTCAATGCCTTTATTTACTGGCTTTCTGACAACAATTTAGTGAAAAAAAAAAAATAATGGAAAGAGTCTTACCATACAGTAGGTGTTCATTAAAAAATAGCTATTTACCATAGTATTATTTAGACATGACTTCAATAATTTTCTTTTAATGATCAGCACTGCCCAAGCTTTGTATGATAAGCAAGTATTATTATTTTTATAAACATAAAAAATAAATCATATAAAAATAATTTTTAATGTTGACAATTTGAGATTAGAGTAGTATTAAATCAAGTATTAAAAATAAAGCTGATCAATTTTGTATCAACTTTATCTCAACATATGTTAGCTGTATTGATGGTGAGAAAAGTTTGTGAAAAAGCATCAAGTATCAGTTATAAGAACTTTCACTGGCATTGCTGCTGAAGACAAAACCCCAAAAAGGGTGAGATGAATCATGGAAACCACAGCAAATACAAAAAGAAACAAAATAATAGAATAACAAAAATTTCCAACCCATTCCTTAAGGTTCCACAACTTATTCTCTTAAACAGAAACTGAAAAACTAGAGTTTACCCCTCAGACTTGCAGCTGTTGTATGTACTGTGAAGTGGAGACAGCAATGCTAGTGCCCACATGGACACATGAAGGACAGACAGTAACACGCATGCAGTCCCACGGTTTATGCTCCCAGGGAACATGGGTCACTTCTAAGTTCAACCATTTACATCCAGATATGCAAGTTTATATTAATAGTAACAAGCATACAAACAATAAATTGCAATTTTTCTACTTCATCGATTACTGGTTTCTATGAAAAGCAAACAGGTTACTCATCAATTCCTTAACCACTAATGATGCAGAAATTTTGGAATGCATTTTTTCCTTCCAAGTACAGAGTGCTCCTGAGTTTTTGCTGATCTATTTCCATAATTGTGACTTGATCCAATACTCAGAAAAACGTTCATAGTGTGTAATTTCTTCTAATGTTTAACTGCTGAGGTAGGTAACACCCTACATTCAGAGAAAATGGTAACATGAGAGAAACAGAGATAAACTCATGTTATAAATTTTGAGTTAAGTAAAGGAGAAAAAGTTACTTTCAAAAACCAGAGAGGCCTCCTTTTCGTGTTATAATTTAAAAGGATACACACAGAATGTACTAGTTTTAAAACTGGTTTTTATCAGCTTGAATAACCTTTCATTTTTTTTTATTTTTTATTTTTTTGAATAACCTTTCAAAAGGACACTTTCTAAAATATAATCAGAATTTTCTTAATAAGACACTTGATTTTTCTGCAATGCAATCAAATAGTTCTTAGGATACTGAAAACTATGCTCCAGGCAGGGACAGACCTTGAGATTCTGGGATTTACTGAGAACAAATTCAGTTTACTGGCAAAAGCACTGCTGGCACGCTCCCCTGCATGATAGGGTAGTAACAGAGCTTAGGAAATTCTGTCCACATAAGAACTGGAGCAACTGAAGGCTGCTAGGGCTGCCATGTTGCAACGCTACCAGAGCCCAAGACAAGCCACAAGTCTAATGACTTTGGCACAATACTGGCATTTATTTCATAGACATTCTTCTTACTCTTTAAAAACGCTGAAGTTATTTCTTCCAAAATCATTCCAGCATCTGAAGGGGGTAATTTTCTAATGTGAAACACATAGGGTAAAATCCAACAATAATAACAAATAAAGAAAAAAAGTCCATCTTGATGAATAAAGAAATTTTGCCACCAATTTTAAAGGTAAAAAAAATCTAATCTCTGAATGAAGAGCATTTTTTTTCAACCCAATTCTAATTAAATGATAAATAATTAAATTCTACTGTTGGAATCAATGCCAAGTTTTTAGAAACTCTTTGATCCATTCTCTGTTACAACCATCATCATTTTTAATTTTGATCCATGATCTACAAATTCTCTGCAATTATTTCATAATTTGAATGAAGTTTCTCCTCTCCTAATATCCATTACAGGTACTAAGCCTTATTCATAAATAACAGTCAATCTTTTCCCTCCCTCCACCTCATTTCGTCAAACTCAGAAATGCTCAGAGACTTAAAATGGTTGCTTTTGAAAATATTTTTGAACAGTTATGGTTGTTATAAAATTATGCTGAGGACCAGATTAAAGAGCTCTTTGGCCTGTCATTAGAGAAATGTGTCTTATTAACATTTTATTTTCTAATTTATCAGCTTTCTTCCTTTCTGGGCACTTTTTGAAGAAAGCGCATTTATCCGTTAGATATTCTTATTTCCTCTCTGATTCTTTTCTTGGGCTAATTGCTTCCACTCAGCAATGTTACTCCGTTCCCAGGCTCTACTTTTCACCTATTCTTCTGAAATTAGACCACATTTGCTAGTGTTTACTGGACACAGTTACCTGACTGTCCCATGGGTGCCTGTGCTATGACATATCTTACCCTAAATCCATCATTTTCGAGAACTCTGGCTTTCTCTCTTGGGATCATCACATCAGATTACAGTCATTGGCATTCACACAGTCATCCAAGCTAAAACCCTTACAGTAATTCTTGACACTTCTGACTCCAGTCTCCCAGATACGTCACAAAGCCTTATCCATTCTGCCTTTGAAATGCCACTAGAATGCACAGACTCCCCCAAGTACAATTCCAATGCCTTAGCTCAGTTTCTCTTTCTTTATTAGGCTATTTCAGCAGCATCCTTATTTCAGTGTTATAGTCTTCAGGGTTTACTTTCTTCCACATCTCTCTAAGTCAATATTTTCAAAGTGATTAGTTGCTAAGTTGTGTCCAGCTCTTTGCAATCCTTTGGAATGTAGCTCGCCAGACTTCTCTGTCCATGGGATTTCCCAGGCAAGAATACTGGAGTGGTTGCCCTTTCCTTCTCCAGGGGATCTTTCCAACCTAGGGATCAAACTCACGTCTCCTGTGTCTCCTGCACTGCAGGTGGATTCTTTACCCACTTAGCCATCAGGGAATCCCAACACCCACCTAACAAAATATTTTTGCTGGCTTCCTGTTAGTATATGATAAAGTCCACATTTCTTAACTTGACAGAGAAGGTCTTTTATATATATCTGCACACCATTAATGTTTCTGAACCTGAGATCATGAGAGGATACTACTCATTAGAGGATCTGTGAAGTTTCAATGACATGATGAATGTCAAGGGTTTACCCAGTGTCTGAGAACTACTGAGTGCTCAAAAATTGTTAGCTTTTATTTTCATCATTATTATTACCCTTTTGCCTTCATAAGGATAGACTCTTCAACCTCCTATTACCAAATTATACCTACTCTAGCAATGGTAGACCAGTTTTCTCTTCGCTTCCTAAAGCTGCTCTTCATTTTCACCGTCTGTCTTGGTACTTGACACTCTCTCTGCCTGAATTTCCCACTGGAGAACTTCATGACTAGAGTTTAGGGTTGACACCCAGTTCCCCCTTTCTTATTCTCCCATTGCATTTACTGCATACTGTATACACTGGAAATACTGCCAGCTACCCTTCTGGGGAGATAGCACAGCTACGGATGGCGAATTGAGGGGAAGAGCGAGCCCCACTCAGAGACCACACATTGCTGAGGGGTGAGGACGGAGGAAGTGACATAGACCCTTGCTGTTTTTATTTAATTTATCTAGATTTAATAGGTCTTCTTAGATAAGTGTGTCTTTGCACTGTGTTCATAAGACACTTCAAAATCAGGAACAAAGCTTTTGTGATAAAAGGGAACCTGCTGCAGGCCATCGACAAAACCCACTGCTACATCATACTTAACGGGGAAAACTGGTTCCTTTCTCTCTCCTTAATGTGAGGAGTAAGATGAATGTGTCTGTTCTTGTCATTTCTGTTCAGCATCGTAGTGGAGGTTCTAGGGAGAGCAATCAGGCAAGAAAAGAAAATAAAAGGCATGTGTATTAGAAAGAAAGAAGGAGGACTTCCCTGGAGACACAGTGGATAGGAATCAGCCTGCCACTGCTGGAGACATGGGTTCAAACCCTGGTCCAGGAAGACTGCACACACCGTGGAGCAACGAAGCCCATGTGCTCCTACTACTGAAGCCTGTGCACTCCAGAGTCTGCTCTGCGACAAGAAGCCCACACACCGCAACTAGAGTAGCCCTCGCTCTCTGCAACTAGAGTCGCCCTTGCTCTCTGCAACTAGAGAAAAGCCCACAGGCAGCAACGAAGACCCAGTGCAACCAAAAATAAAATGAATTTTAAGAAATAATGCATACAAAATCGCTCAGTCATGTTCGATTCTGTGCAATCCCAGGGACTAAACAGTCCATGGAATTCTCTAGGCCAGAATACTGGAGTGGGTAGCCTTTCCCTTCTCCAGGAGATCTTCTCAACCCAGGGATCGAACCCAGGTCTCCTGCATTTCAGGCAGATTCTTTACCAGTTGAGCCATAAGGGAAGCCCTATCCACTAAAAAAGGAGGAACTAATTAACAAGTCCTTTAAGGTCGCAGAACACAAGATCCATACACAAAAGTTAGTTACATTTCTACATGCCAGCAGTGAACAATGAAAAAGTGAAATTAAAACAAATTCAATTACATAGTGTCAGAGAAAAAATACTTGGGAACAATTTTAACAAAATTTGATTCAGGAAATATAAAAATTATATTCTCAAAATACAAAGCATTTTTAAAGAAGATATAGATGTCCATCTGCAGATGAATGGATAAGAAAGCTTTGGTACATATACACAATGAAGTATTACTCAGCCATTAAAAAGAATGCATTTGAATCAGTTCTAATGAGGTGGATGAAACTAGAGCCTATTATACAGAGTGAAGGAAGCCAGAAAGAAAAACACCAATACAGTACACTAACACATATATATGGAATTTAGAAAGATGCAAATGATAACCCTGTATACGAGTCAGCAAAACAGACACAGATGTATAGAACAGTCTTTGGGACTCTGTGGGAGAGGATGAGGGTGGGATGATTTGGGAGAATGGCGTTGAAACATGTATATTATCATATGTGAAATGAATCGCCAGTTCAGGGTCGATGCATGTTACAGGATGCTCGGGGCTGGTGTGCGGGGATGACCCAGAGGGAGGATAAGGGGAGGAGGGAGGTGGGAGGGGGGTTCAGGAAGGGGAACTCATGTACACCCGGGGCAGATTCATGTCAATGTATGGCAAAACCAACCAATATAATATTGTAAAATAATTAGCCTCCAATAAAAATAAAAAGTAAATAAACAAAAAAGATATAAAATAAAAAGATATTATATAAAAGGAAGAAGAAAAAAGAACATATTAAACAATTATCTTAACATTTTGGGATACCCTTTCTTAAATGTAGTCCACCAATGAGCGTACGGTAGGGAAGGAGAATCCTTGCTTTGATTTATGCTGATTAATAGCTTGATGGGCAGGATTTCCTGGGCAGTCTGATGTCAGCACCTACAATGCCGAACGCCAGGCGTGAGAACTTAACACATGACACGTGTGCGTGTGTTACTGATGCGCACACTCGAGAAATTCCAGATTCTCAGAGATTTGTGAGCCAGATTTCCTCGGACTGCTATGAACTGTGAGTGGAATTTCCTAGATTTGCTTTGGCAGTCACCATAAATCTAATCCAAAATGAACAAGGAATAAAGTACAGGGTCAGAGAGTTCACTGCAAAGTTCTCAGAAATGCCCTGAGTCAGGAACTACTGTGCTTACGAGTTAAGTAACTACCGTTCTCCTAGCAGGCAGTAAGAGAGCTGTGACATACAGAGCTACTCTACGCCAGACAAGGAAACTGTAGGACCCAGGCAGGGTAATTCACAGTACAGTAATCTAGAATTCTACATTTATCATTACAAATTTTTTTCCAGAAAGAGATATGTCTTCTAGTTCATTACTGTGTCTTTGGGCTAGCAACCAGGGTGAGAGCTATATTTCAAGATCCTTTTGTAATGTGATATTTAATAACATAAGTAACACAGACTCTCCTAATAGCTTTTAATTGAATGATTAGATGGATTTCTTTCATCACTCTAGTAATTAAATAATAGAAAATATTTTTAGACATTTGTACCAAGCAATGTGCTTCCCTGGTGGCTCAGAGGTAAAGAATCTGCCTGCCAATGCTGGAGATACAGGTTCGATCCTTGGGCCGGGACGATCCCCTGGAGAAGGGAATGGCACCCCACGCCAGTATTCTTGCCTGGGAAATCCCATGGACAGAGGTGCCTGATGGGCTACAGTCCATGGGGTCGCAATAGAATTTAACATGACTTATTGACTAAAACAAACCAAGCAATGTACCAAGTTCTTTATATATCAGGGTATATTTTATGAACTAATCCACAATTCAGAGCCCCTTACTCCTAGATCAATCTCTCGGCACCAAATTGGCCATGCAGCTAGCATTCAAGGAAGAGGATCAGACTTGAGAAAGTCCTGTGAGGAAGGAAAAGCCAAAGCAAGGGATGACTCTCTGCTGAGGAGTTCTCTCACAGGGAAGCTGGAGAAGCAAAGCATGAGTGGGGACGGGGTGTCAGGTACAGCAATAGGAAGGCCAAGGGCACACAGCACATCTTCCTCCTCTGGGGACTCCAGAAAAAAGTCATCTCAGAAACCCACCCCAATTGGAAGAGAACCAAAATGGTTCCTGCATGTCCCCATAAGGACTATGCGACTGCTAGAGGGTTTGGCCAGGGTTTGCAAAATACTACACTCCTGTTCATATCTAACAGATAAGCAAAAACCCTTTAAAAGCATCACGCCACAGAGTTGTGAGTTTAACTGGGATTCCCCAAAGTCCTTTCCTCACCCCCTCAGCTCCTTAGCCATCATCTGCTCAGTGGCTCTTTGAGCTTGTCTGGTTCCGGTGCCAGGTTTTTCCCTCAAATGCCCCGTGCCTGAAAAACGCTGCTTGGTATTCTCTGGCCTCCATCAAGCCCTCAAAACTATCTGATCATCAAACAGCTTTTCAGATAGCACCTCCTTCACAAATTATTCCTGAAACAATTACAAGAGATCAAGTTTCTTGGCTCCCATACAAATACAAAGGCATAAACTATACTTTTTAGTTTTGCAGAGTCATAAGCAAAAAAAGGTACATAATTCTGCAGTCAGAAATACTTATAAATGTCAGCAATTATTTTTAAAAAGTATCATAAAGTAAGTAATACAAAAATTGTATGATGTTGTGTCTCTGTATATATCACTATAATCTAAACTACTAAAATCTCACTATGATCTCCAAACTATAAAATGTTATTGTTGAATAAGCTACAGAGTTTAAGCAAGATATGCTGTCATAAGATTGCTTCAAGCAACTGAGATTTTTCTTTTAAAAAGGCCTAGATAATGCTTTCTATTTTCTACTTATGATTTCTAAGGTATATTGGATTTATTTCTTAGTTTACCACATAGTAACCAAGCCACGATTTGAAACCATTATAAACATTGTTGACTCAATCTTGCCCCCTACAGGGAATGTTAACTTTTTATTGAAGTCACTGGGATTTAAAAATTTGCGATATGAAGAAAAATTAAAGATAAAATTGACTCTTTTCAAATCCAATTTTGCCACCTCAGAGAGAGGCAAAGTCTATTGTAATAATGTTAAAACATCACAAATCTGTTCAAAATGACCCAACAGTAAATTTTATTTAGAATGGTTCATCTGGGGTTCTAAATGCCAAAATTAAATCACTGATAAAATCCTGAAAGTACTTTAATAAATGATTTCTCAGACTTGTCCAATTATAAGAATATTCTGGGATATTTTGAAACAGTCTCATGCAAGACTAGCATTTCACAAACTTCGTTTTACAGTGGAATTACTTTGGGGGCTTTAAGAATTAAATGCCAATGCTCAGGTGTGGGTCCCAATGCTCAGGTGTGGGTCCCACTGCTCAAGATTCTTATTTAATTGATCTGGATTAAGCTTCCTGGAAATGATAATATACAATCATGGCTGAAATTCATTGTAATTGGAACACTCAATTTGGGCACCGAGGTTACAGGAATAAGTAAGAATCAATATTTTGGACCAAAAAAAACCCAGGTGATTTCTTATGACCAAAGACAGGTAAACAGTGATCTAGCCCAGTGACCTTATTTTTCAAACAAGAGATTACTTATGAACTGACCTGCTCTGGTGGCTCAGTTGGTAAAGAATCTGAATGTAAAGTAGGAGACGAAGGTTCGATCCCAGAGTCGGGAAGATCCCCTGGAGAAGGAAATGGCAGCCCACTCCAGTATTCTTGCCTGGGAAATCCCATGGACAGAGGAACCTGGTGGGCTACAATCCATGGGGTAGCAACAGCTGGACACAACTTAGCGACTAATCTACCACAGCCACCTGCTGCTGCTGCTGCTAAGTCGCCTCAGTCGTGTCCAACTCTGTGTGACCCCATAGACGGCAGCCCACCAGGTTCCTCGGTCCCTGGGATTCTCCAGGCAAGAACACTGGAGTGGGTTGCCATTTTCTTCTCCAATGCATGAAAGTGAAAAGTGAAAGTGAAGTCGCTCAGTCATGTCCGACTCTTGGCGACCCATGGACTGCAGCCTACCAGGCTCCTCCGTCCATGGGATTTTCCAGGCAAGAGGACTGGAGTGGGTTGCCACTGCCTTCCTAAAGTGTACTTCATCTGTCAAATTCTAATTAAAATTTCTCTGTGACATTGAGAACTTAATTTTTCTTAAGACAAAAAACAATGTTCAAAATTTGGAATGTGCCTTGTATGCTATTTCTAAATCAGCGGAAGATACTCACAAACATTCAGCTTTGCCCATATGGAAGAATTTTGCATGCCTTAAACCATGACATTAAGTATGGTCATGGGAAACATAGTTTTTAATCCACAGAAGATGAGGCACCCATAGAACCAGTGTTTCTTGGTACCATAATGTGCACTTAATAAGCCACTACAATCTTACTTGTAAATGTCAACTGCAGTATCACAAATCACAGCATCTTCCATGAGGAACGCCTATACCTGGCATTCTGTGAGACTTTAGATTGATTTAAGGTCAAAATGTGGTATCAACTTCCTGGAAAACACAGGAGATTGAAACCATATCACAGAAACTCCCTTTCCCACAACCATCCTGAACAGCAACAAAAAAGGTAAATGCTAACAACAACAAAAAAATTCACTCTTAGCACCTAAAGTAGGAAACAGTTACAAACTCCTGCCATAGTATTTGAAAATGGCAGCAAGGAATCTGCTCCCCAAATAACACAGAAAATAAGAACAATTCATCAGTATCCTGGGAAGTCTCACTAATTCTCCCTGGGGAGCTAATATGAGTTCAGCTTATGGGGAAATCAGGGAAAATTTGAAAGAATGAAAGTCCCTACTTACCAACATAATATCTCATTAGAAAGCAGAAAAACAGAGAGGAATAGACAATGTGATCTCTACCAGATGGGAGGAAACCAGACAGTGAAGACAGGATGCTCCTTGCCACACAGGGTAATTATCCCCAGTACTCAACAGAAGAGGAGACCCAGAGACTATAAGGAAAAAAAGATTCTCAGGGAGCAGGAGGCTGAACTGAAACCCCTTATGACAATGGGGAAGAGAAACTACCGCTGGAGAATAATCCGGGCACAGGGGAGAAATCAGTACCAAGCATGACTCCCTGAAATCAAAGGTGCACCAGGGGCTGTAGCTCAAGTGGGTAGAATCACCCAAGTTTCAGAGATATCCTCTTTGAAAAGAGAATAATCCTCAGACCATACAGAGTGATCCAGGCACACACCATGCGAAGAATATCCTGAGAAAGTACAGAGCACAGATCCTTTCCTTGAAGCTGCCCAAACCCCAGCTGTAATCTTCCGCTCCTCTTCTGGGCTCAGAACACCAAGTACTTAAATCCCTGGCTCTCAAACAGGAGCAAACACAGGAAGACAGCTCTTAGGTAATTTACGAAGGGAGAAAAGGAAATTTTCACTTTTACCAAATTGGTGAAAACAGAAGCTCTGGACAGAGCTGCCCATTTTAAGCAAATATAAGACAAAAAGAAATTGGACAGGAACTACCTATTATCACTTTTTTTTAAGGCACAAGCAGATAAAGAATACAAGAATGCTCCACTATAGGAAGAAAGAATAATCAAGGAAATGGAAAATAATAATGCATCATTCAGTTCAGTTCAGTTCAGTCACTCAGTCGTATCCGACTCTTTGCGACCCCATGAATCACAGCACGCCAGGCCTCACTGTCCATCACCAACTCCCAGAGTTCACTCAAACTCATGTCCATCGAGTCGGTGATGCCATCCAGCCATCTCATTCTTTGTCGTCCCCTTCTCCTCCTGCCCCCAATCCCTCCCAGCATCAGAGTCTTTTCCAGTGAGTCAACTCTTCGCTTAGTATAATGTTTTTAGGGCCTTTTAGGAAATGCCCCTTTATCACACTGAGGAAGATCTCTTTTATTCTCCAGTTTGTTGACAGTTTCAGGAATGGATTCTGTCAAATGCTTTTCCTGCATCTATCTGGATAATCATGTGATCTTTAAAATGTGCTAATACGGTAAGGAATTACACTGATTTTTTATTCTGTGATTAATACGGGGGCTTCTCTGATGGATCAGCAGGTAAAGAATCCAACTGCAATCCAGGACACACAGGAGATGCAAGTTTGATCCCTGGGTCTGGAAGATTCCCTGGAGTAAGAAGTGGCAACCACTCCAGGATTCTTGCCTGGAGAATTCCATGGACAGAGGAGCCTGGCGGGCTACAGGGCATGGAGTCGCAGAGTTGTACACTGAGCAACTGAGCACAAATGTGCTGGAATAAGATACACTCTTTCAATATACTGTTGATGTGCTTTGCTAAAATTGGGACATTTTGCCTCAAGAAAAATATTTGTACGTCATTTTCTTTCTCTTGAAATGCCATTTTCTGTGTTTGGTCTCAATTTGGCTTACTAGAATGAACTGATAAGTTTTAACTCCTGTTTCTTTTCTAGAAAAACCTGCCTTTAGGATTGACATTATGTCCTTCTTAAATGTTCAGTAGAATTACCAATGAAGTTGAGTCAGGATATTTTTCTTTATAAGGTTTTAACTACATATTCAATTTCTTTGATTGGTATAAGGATATCTGTGCTATTTTTTCTCAGGTGAACTTTGTTGATTTACATTTTTCAAGAAATTGTCCACTTCATTTTTATTAGCCTGAAGTCGTTCATGGTATTGCCTCATTGCTCCCTCATATTGATGTTACCTCTCATATTCTTGATATCGATAATTTGTATCTTTGCTTTTTCCTTATTAGTGTGGATAGTGGCCTCTCAACTTTATTGATTTTTTTCAATGAACCAGCTTTTGGTTTCAATGATTTTCTCACTTTTTTCTTTCCTACTTCATTTGCTATTACTCTGACCTTTATTATTTCTTTTCCTCTGCTTACCTTTGGTTTAATTTGTTACTCTTTTTCTAATTTTTTAATGAAGAAGTTGAGACCACTGATTTAAGACCTCTCCTTCTTCTAATGTAGACCTTTAGAACTATACAATTCCCTCTAAATATTTCTTCAGTGGCATCTCATAAAATTTGACATTGTTTTCATTTTTGTTCAATTCAAAATGCTTTCTAATTTCCCCTTTGATGTCTTCTTCAATCCATGGATACTAGAAATGGGTTTACATAGCTTCTGAATATTTGGGTATTTTCCAGAGATCTTTCTATTGCTTTCTGATTTAATTCTGCTGTGAACTGAGAAGACACTTTGAATACACTCAAAGAATCTGTCAGGCTATGCCTGGGTTCTTTCTGCCCACAGCACAGCCTGGAAAAAACTCTCTTCAGCAGCAAGCTTGGAAAATCTAGCAGAGTCCTTCTTTCAAGGATCACTTTCTATTGTTACCTGAGATCCAGTATCTTGAAACCCATTGTTTCACATATTTTACTCTATTTTCCAATTCCTTCTCAGGCAGGAGGGTGAATTTGAATCCTGTCAGTCCATCTTGCCTGGAAATAGAAGTCTCAGATTTAAGTATTATGAATTTTGCATGAACATTTTAGCAGATCACACAAAGAAATTCTCTGTAAACATTCAGAGGTACAATCAAAAATGTTCATATCAAAAAGATTTCCCTTGGCCAAATGAATATAAAATAACAAGCCACATCTTTCATTCAATTGGAATCGTGTACCTAACATTCTCATGAATTGATACAATATATTTCTAAAGAGTAGAAACACATCTGTAATTTTGTGTTTCACTTGGAAAAAAGTTGTGATTAAGTGTGTGAGCTGTGATGGTATACCACTGTGTTCAAATCCGACTTTCTTCAACTGATTTTCTGAGTGAATTTCAGCAAACTGTTTTACCTCCTTGTGCCTCAGTTTTCTCTTGTAATGTGATGTTTAAAAATATCTTTGCATTGGTGTATTAATTCCGCTAAAGAACTTATCACAATCCCCAATATTACATAATTTTCCATTTCAAAATTTAATACTAATTTAACTTATGCAG